>NC_089506.1:143700482-144003512 GCF_036850995.1 Saccopteryx leptura
ATGATCCACCTATGAGACTGTCGCTGCCTCTGCCTGGGGAGTAAGAGGCTCAAAGAGCTGGGAAATCCCCACTCTATCCCCACTCAATGCAGGGCTCTGGGTAAGGCTCTGGCAGTCAGAGCTGCTAGCATAATCAGGCGGGGCTGGGAGCCAATTGCTCTCAAGGTGACTTTCTATGAGCCTTCAGGCCTGTTCAGCATGCCTAGCACTCTATGGAACCACTGCCCCCAGGCTTTCCGTACTTTGTAACCTGTTTTGACTGGGAAGAAGATGCCCTGGTCACTGCCAGCAGAACAGGAGGTCTCAACATCTGCCAAGTCCCTTTTTTTAGCATATATCCCTGAGTATGAAAGCTCTGTCAATCAGAAGTTGCCCCCACCCCTTTAGCAAGGGGCACTAAAAAATATCATACCTCTAGTCTTGGATCACTGAAATGAGAGAGATCTTGTCAATTAGAGCCGCATAGGTCAGTTGGGAGGCGTCAGACTGTGGGTAAGCTAATTTCAGCAATTGGATCCGCCACATTGTTCCAGAAAGGACTGCAAACTGCCCGCGTGCCCTCCCCCGATGCTTGATTGTTAGATTGAATGGCTGGGTGAGGTGCCCCGCCTATCCAGAGAAGCTCAGGCATAGGGAAGTTTGCTTTGTCGCACTCCCCGTGCACACCGCTGGCAGCTTGTAGAGCGGGTGGTTTCTCGCGTGGGTTGATTCACCACAGGCACACTCTTTCCTCGGCTTGAACAAATGTCCGTGCTGCAGCCTGGCTTCCTCCACACCCTTAGCCTCCCCAACTCTCAGTTCCAAGTGAAAGCAGCCTTTGCTCAGGTTAGTGAGGAAGGCAGAGTGTTTCTTTGTCTGACTTATTTCCTTCAGGGTTGATTATATATTTAGTCAATTTTTCACTTGATCCTACCTTCGCCTTCAATGTGTGAAACTTCCATATGCTCCAAGGATAGATTTTTCTGTCTCTGGTTGATGAACTTGTTGAAATTTTGGGGAGATTTGTCGGTCACGCTCTTCACGGCGCCACTTCTCTGACGTCACTCTTCGTGATCTGTTTTTAAAAAACTCAATTTCTCCCTTAGTTCTTAAAAATACATTTGACTGAAAATATGAATATTTCCCATATTATTGCTTAAATAATAATAATAATATCTTAAGGTCTATAACATTCCATAGTTTACAATGTGTTTTTACATTTATTATTGCCTTACTTTTCTCATGAATACATATTTGACCAGGCATATTATAAATATAAATGTCATTTATATTCATGGCATAAAGTGGATGTTTTAGTTCAAAGGTTAATTTATTTATATATCATCCTTTATTATATAACATGGGAAGGAAAAGACTTGCTTGGATAAAGGCAATACTATTTAGCAGAAATTAATTGAGTATTTATCATGGCCACAGTGGATTTGATAGAGGACCTTACGATGATATGGACACAATCTCTGCCCTTTTGGAGTGCCCAACTCACAAGGAAATAGGAAAATAGATACACATGTACACAAATACACACTCAAATCATGTAAACAAAGTTTCCATAGTCCAAATTCATGAGGCAGCTGAACAATATCTATATTGCTGACCTGAAATATTTAGGATGTGTAGTCTGTATAGTTGAAGCAAAGAGAGAGACTTCAAAATTGCTAGTTTAGAAAACACTGTGTCATCATGAGACACAGTTTGGGGCCAGTGCTACAGTGCCATGCTTCTCAATGTATACATTAAGCCTCGGCATCACCTGGGAGCTTGATGGAAGTACAGAATCTCAGGTTTACAGATGGTCTTGTGAGTCAGACTCTGACCTTTAACATGATTTCTTGGTGATTTGTACACACATTAAATCTGGCAACGCCCCACTATAGAGTGGTACATCAGAAATATCTGGGGAATTTTTTTTTAAATGTCTATACTTGGACCCCACCCCAGGCTTATCAAGTCAGAATTACTTACCTACCTTTATCAGATCTCAGCCCATAGATCACTTTCCCTGGAAAGTCCTCTTTAATCCACCTCCAGACTAAGCTAATTCCTCAATTATGCATTCTCAAAGCACCCTTAGCTCTTATGACACTTTGTAATTAAACATTGGTCTATGATATCATATGATAGCTGTTTCTCAAATTGGCAAATGCTCTATAAGAGTAGCAACTATTTCTGGTTTTGCTCAGCATTACAATCCCAGTGTCCAGCAGAATTTTTGCCACATGTTAGAAATTCAATAAATTCATTCATTCATTCATTCATTCATTCATTCATTCCACAAACATCTATTGAGCACCTACAATATTCTAAGTTTTTAAGATGTATTAGTGAATAAAACAAAGATCCTTGAAGGAAGTGATAGATAATAAATGTGTTGTTCTATTTCCAGCAAGGAGAGAATGTTAAGAATAAAAAATAAAGGTGTATGGCACACAATACACCTAGCTGTAATGTATACTGAATTTCCTCCTCTCTTCAAAAAGAGACCATTGATCTTCAAAAATCTTTGCTTTTCTAGATATTTGTACAAAGTAGAGAGTTAAATGTTGAATAAACAAATGAGTAGACAAACACAAAAAATAAAGGCATAATGTAGGATATTAGAGATAACATAAGTTACTGTATTTTCCCATGTATAAGATGCACTGGTTTTCGAAAAATTTGGGGTCTATAAAATGGGTCCATCTTGTAAAATGGTTGTAGATTCTTTACTTGCATTTCCTGCTTTTTCATGCTTGTTTTTTAGCTCATTGTTTTAGATTTTTTACTTGCATTTCCCACTTTTTTGCTCTTGTTGTCTTTGTGCTCATTGTTTCACACTTGTTACCAATATATTACAGTAGGTTATGTTTTGCCACATTCTTCCCAGAAATGGCTCAGAAAAGATTTTCATACAGTGCTGAATTCAAGTTAAAAGTGATCCAGTTTGCAAAAGTGAATGGAAATCATGCTGTTGAACGTAAGTTTGGTCCATCTCCAACTTAGAACTCAATCCGAGACTGGCTACGGGAAGAAGAAATGCTACTGAAAACACCACAGCAGAAGGCCATAAGAGACTAGTCAGAAAAATGGCCTGATTTAGAGAAAGAATTGAAGATATGGACTGAAGAGCAAAGGGCAATTGGAATTCCTGTGTCCACAAAAGATGTTCCAGCATGAGGCATGAAGAATTGCTGATGAAAAAGAAGTTACTGATTTCAAAGGAGGACACAATTGGTGCTTCAGGTTCATGAAACAGAATGAACTAAGCATGTGTACATGCACCAGACTTGCCCAAAAGATGACTGAAAACTATTGTATGAGCAGAAGGTCCTTGGATTTTATCATTTTGTCATTCAATGTCAGAAGACACATCAGTTTGAGTTGAGATAGTTTACAAATATGAACAAAGTCCCCCTTCAATTTGATGTCTCAAGTAACAGAACTGTTGATAAGAAGGGGGTGAAAACTGTATCTGTAAAGACAAGTGGACATGAAAAGAGCCATTATACTGTTGTTCTAGCTTGTTGTTCCAATGGAACCAAGCTGCCTCCTATGCTGATTTTCAAATGCAAAACAATGCCAAAAGAAGACATTACACAAGGAGTGATTATCCTCATTCATGACAAGAGTTGGATGGATCAGGATGAGATGAAGATCTGGTTTGAGAAAGATCTGATCTGGAGAAGGAGACCTGGTGGGCTCTTACACAAACCTGCCTTATTGGTGCTTGATCAGTTTAGGGTACACGTAACAAAAAAAATCACAAAGAAGATTGCTGCAGAGCAAAAAACAAAACTTGCTGTCATACCTGGAAGCTTGACATCCTAGCTCCAATCACTTGATGTCAGCATTAACAAACCCTTCAAAGCTGCATAAGAGATAAATGGAACCAATGGATGAAGTCTTCTTGGGACAATTTGACACCAGTAGGAAGAGTGAAGAAACCAACTATAGGAGAAGTTTGTAGCTTGGTGAAAAGATCCTTGGATAATATCAAAATTGAGATCATTTTCAAGTCATTTAAGAAGTGTGGCATTTCAAATGCCATAGAGAGAACTGAGGACAAGGCAATATATGAAGACAGTGATTCATCATCAGACACAGATGAGGACAAGCTAATGGATGGGAGTTTTGACAGTGATGAGCAGCTGCATGAACTTTATAATGAATAAAACTTGAGTTTAATAACTTTATATAATACTTTTTTTTTCAAATTTCAGGCCCCAAAATTAAGGTGCATCTTATACATTGGAGCATCTTATACATGGGGAAATACAATATATAAAAAATAAAGATGAAGGCAGATAAGGGGAACTGGGAGAACTGATGGGGTGGGATGTTACCACTTTAAATAGGATGGTGAGGGTAGACATCATGAAAAAGAAACACATGAAAGAGACTTGGAAAACATGAGTTAGATCACTGATATCTCAAAAAAGAGCATGCCAGATGAAAGGAACAACATGGGGAGGCAAGGGAGGTGAGGGAGGAGAGTTGGAGATGACTACACATAGATAACTGAGGATCAGACCGTGTGCATTCTTTTTGTATAAGGACTTTGGCTTTTACACTGTGTGAAACATGGAGCAATTGCAGGGTTTTGAGCAACACAGTGATACAACTTTTTAAAAGAAACATTCTGGTTATTGTGTTGAGAGCACATTAAAGGGGATCAAGAGTAAAAGCAGAGAGAAAAATTTAAAAACTATTGCAGTAAGTCAGGTGAGAAATTATTATAATGGTTGTTTGGACCAGCTGGTTACCAGTGGCACTGAAGAGAATTGGTTCAGTTTCTGGATTACATATACTGTATCTATCTATATATGAATCCATATATTATAACAAAGGAAAAACAGTCATGTAAACATAAAAGAATTAAAGACATTCATGTCTCCTCCATTCCAAGGATAAGCACTATTTTAACTTTGAATACCATGTGTATCTATTTTTAATCTTTGTATAAATGGAATCAACCATACATGTTATTTTGTGTCTTTCTTCTTTTGTAAACTATTTATGTTGTTACATGTAACTGACCTTTATTTTATGTTTATTGCAGTATAGTGCTTAACTGTATGAATAAGCACAATTTATTCATGCATTTTAGTGTTGTGAAACATTGATTGTTCTTACCCTCTGGTTTTTAAAGTAATGTTAACATGAACTTTCTTATACATATATTTTTTGTCAATATTTATTGATCTTATTCCTAGAAGTAGAATTATTAGGTCATAAATTATGGATATGTAGATAATGTTAAGCAATTTCCCAAAATGTTTCTCTGCATCAATTTTTGTAAATTTTAGTCATCTTGTTAAATATGTGGTGGTATCCCAAAGTGGATTTAATTTACATTTTCCTGATAATACAGAAGTTGAGCATATTTTAATGTTTATTGACTATTTGGAGATCTCTTTTTTGAAGTATCTCTTCAAAATTTCATTGTTCTATTGGATTATTTATGTCTTTTTCTTACTGATTGGATAAATTCTATATTTGGGAAATAAGTCCTTTTGTATACATAACAACTACATTTGTTATGTATACTACTTCCCACTTTCTTTGTAGTATCTTCTGGTAATTAGAATTTCTTAATTTTAGTAAAATTCAGTCTATTAATATTTTTATTTGTGGTTAATGCTTTTTGCCTCTTATTGAGAAATCTTTTCTCATGAAAAGATCATATAGATCTTTTATGTTATCTTTTAGAAATTTTATCACTTTACTATTTATAGTTAGTTCAATTACCCAACTGGACTTAATCATTCTGTAAGATATGGGTCAACTTTTATTCTTTTCCCATATAAATATGCAGTTGACCCAACATTGTCTATTGAAAAGACAATCATTTTACTTCTCTTTTCTACTGAAACCTTGATCATAAAGTGTTCATGTTTGTGTGTGTCTGGTTCTGGATTCTCTATTGATCTGTCACCAATTACTGTGGCTATTATCAGTAGCACAATTGTCCATATGTTTCTGCTGCTTTAAGAGTGTTTTGGATATTCTTGGCCTTTTGTATTTGCACATAAATTTTAGAGTCAGCTTTTTAACTTTTATAACAACAACAACAACAAAAAACCCCACTAAGACTTGGGTTGTGATTTAAATCTATAAATCTTTAAATATCTATTGACAACTGTGAAATATTGCATTAATGAATGCATACATACATATATACATTGATGTGTCTTAAATTCTACCATTAACATTTTGCAGATTTTTGAGTAGACAGCTTACATATCTTTTATTATATTTAAATATACAAATTTTATATATATGCCACTGAAAATAATCATTTTCACTATCTTTTTACATTTTCTACTTTATTGTGTTATATAGAAATATACAAAACTGACTATTAATCTTGTATTCAGAAAACTTGCTTAACTTTCTTATTAATTACATAATTTATCTGTAAATTTATCTACATAAAGTTATGTAATTCAATCTATGTAACCATATCAAAGAACATCTTCATTTCTTTGTAGCTTTTAAGTTTTCTTGCTTACAAAACAATGTTGAATTAAAGTAAGGTTTTTCTGTCTCATTTCTAGCTAAGAGAAAAACTTTCAAGTTTTCCTTTATGTATGATGCTTGCTGTAGGCTTTTTCCATATCCATACTCAGATTAGGAACTTTCCCTCTATTCTTTGTTTGCTAAAGTTTTTTATCATGAATGGATGTTGAATTTTATCAAATTATGTTTTGTATTATTTTTCTCTTTCATTCTGCCAATGGGGTAAATTACATTGATTGGCAAATGGTGAACTAATCTTTCATTTCTGGGTTAAAATCTCTGGTCACAATATAACATTGTCAGATTCAGTTTGCTGATATTGTTTTAGGATGTTGGTGTCTACATTCATAAATGAGATTGGCCTGATATTTGCCTTACAGTGACTGGCTCAGGTTTTGGTGTTAAGGCCTCATAAACACCTTAGAATGCAGTTACTCCTTTTTATTCTCTGGAAGATTCTGTGTAAAATTAACATTATTTTTTCTTTTTAGACTTGGTAGAATTTGCTAGTAAGACTATTTGATTTGAAGTTTTCTTTTCAGTGAAGATTAAGATGGGCCCTGGCCAATGGCTCAGTGTTACAGCATTGGCCTGTGGAAGTCCCAGGTTTGACTCCCGGTCAAAGCACACAGGAGAAATTACCATCTGCTTTTCCACCCTTCTCCCTTCTCTCTCTCTTTTTCTCTCTCTCTTCCCCTCCCAGAGCCATGCTGTGATTGGTTCAAGCACACTGGCCCTGGGCATTGAGGATGGCTCCATGGATCCTCATCCTCGGGTCCTAAGCAGCTCAGTTAAGAACATGGCCCCAGATGGGGGTCACTGGGTGGATCCTGGTCAGGGACATGTGGGAGTCTGTCTCTCTGTCTCCCTCCTTTCACTTGAAAAAGAAGAAAAAAAGAAGGTTTAAAATGATGATTAAATTTAAAAGTTGTAAGATGGGAGGAAAAAGCAGTGGGCATCTAATCGTGCTCTCCTTTTATTGGGAGACACCTGGGTAGAAAGAAAGATGGCCTCATCAAGCCTAGTCAACTTCTCAAGGCCAAACTCAGTCTTACTGCATGATTCAGGAGCCCAGTATACCCTTCCTGATAGCCTGACCTATGGCAAGGAGTAATTTGCCATTTTTATAACTATTTTTCTTCACTATATTAAGAAGTAAATTTTATTATTGTGATTGTCACTACTCTACTTTGATTAATTTTAAATACCTCCAAGGCAACTATTTATTTTTTTAGTGTTCACTTTTAATTATCTATCAGTGTCCTATATAACAGGCTGGTTGAATAGGGAAGGTATTAGAGAAAAATATTAACATCCAGAATGCTATTCCCATGGCATGCATGTTTCAGTAGAAAATGATAAATTACAAAAGCAGAATGTTGAGGGCATTATGCCTAGTGAAATAAGTCAGACAAAGATAAATACTATATGGTATCACTTATATGTTGAATCTGAAAAAACCAAACTCCTGGAAGCAGAGCAGATTTGTGGTTGCCTGGGGCAGAGATGGGTTGGGGAGGGGGTAAGAATATATGAAGATTTTCAAAGGGTACAAGCTATTAGTTATAAGATGAATAAGTTCTGAGGATGTAATATACAGCATGGTGACTATAGTTAACAATACTGTATATTATATTTGATAGTTGCTAAGAGAGTAGACTTTAAAAGTTTTTGCCCCTCCCCCAAGTAAAACTTGTAACTGTGAGCTATGGAGGATGTGTTAACTAACCTTATTGTGGTAACCATTTTACAATATATACACAGATGAAATTATTATGTTGTACATCTTAAATTTAAACAATGTTATATGTTAATTGTATCTCAATAAAATTGGAGAAAAAAGAGAAAAGTTATTTGAAAGTGTCTTCTAATTAGCAGAAAAAGCAAAACTTCTGTCTTGAAAGATGAGAACAAGCCCAAGTTTCTTCCAATGTCACACTCGCATTCACCCACATTTAGACTCTCAAAGGAAAAACCAAGAGATAAATAAGATGCTTGAGTTGATTGATATGGGAAACACTTAATCTTTTGGTGGTTTATCCCAGTTAGAATTCAGTGGTTATTTCCCATTCTAGTCTAATAACACGAAAGGCAAGCAATCATGTTACTGATGTTATGCCCTTAGAAATGTGATTCAAGGCAGTCACAGTGTTCTTCAACACGTTTTTCTCTTTCTTTGATCATTTTTAAACAGGGTAACTTACATTTGAAGTGTCATTGAGAATGATTTTTTTTTTCTTTCTTCACACAAAAAGGAAGGGGGAAATCCTTCCAAGATTGTGCTATGAAAATCTTTTGAAACAAATTCAGAATTCTGAAGTGTTAATTAATATTGTTGCCAAACAAATTATTTTTTCAGTGAAGACATACATAATATCCTTGTGTTTCTTAAAAATGAAAAGCCCTTTCTTAACCTTCTTAGATTATGATATGGGCAAAATTATAAATAAAATTTTAGCCTTTATACAAGTTTCTAACACCCCTGAACTGAACAATTCTGACCCTCCATGGGCAAGGCTCTGAGGTTGGGTCAGGAATCTTTTTAAGCTGTTAGTGTTTTATATAGTCCATAAATAGAATTTTCTCTTTTTTTGAGGTTCAATAGTATGTAGCTAAACAGTTGGATTTAATTCAGCTGACCTTTGAACTATAATACTAAAGGGTAGAGAGATATGATTCTAACAATTTTAGAACCAGCTTAACAAAGTTCTAGGATAAGATATATTTACATAGTTTTTGCATGCTGTACCATTCTACCACCACCATATAGTCATAGCCACTGTTTCTATTTTCTAAATGTCTTTAGACATTTTGTGCTTTCTAAAAGACAGATGATTTACAGTAGGGTAGATCAGGCATGGAGAAACACTGCTTATGTCATTAGCTCACAATGAATCTATCATTAGCAAATTGCAAGTTTGGTAAGTATTTGAGGATAGAAAAATGGAAGGGACCATGGAAGGAACTTACTAAAGGTAAAATATCATCATTATTAAATAGGGTTTAATTTGATGAGCCGAATATATTCTAAAGTAATACCATCTAAAGTTGCCATCACCCTAAAATATTACAAGGTGACACTTTTTAGATTTATTGTCAATCTCCAATTTCCTAAATCAAAATGTATTTCTTCATATAATATTTGAGCAGACTTTCTATAGGTGATGGTTGAAAAACATGCATTGGCCCTGGCCAGTTGGCTCAGCGGTAGAGCATTGGCCTGGCGTGCGGGGGACCCAGGTTCGATTCCCAGCCAGGGCACATAGGAGAAGCGCCCATTTGCTTCTCCACCCCCTCTCCTTCCTCTCTGTCTCTCTCTTCCCCTCCCGCAGCCAAGGCTCCATTGGAGCAAAGATGGCCCCGGCGCTGGGGATGGCTCCTTGGCCTCTGCCCAGGCGATAGAGTGGCTCTGGTCGCTGCAGAGTGATGCCCCGAAGGGGCAGAGCATTGCCCCCTGGTGGGCAGAGCGTCGCCCCTGGTGGGCGTGCTGGGTGGATCCCAGTCGGGCACATGCGGGAGTCTGTCTGACTGTCTCTCCCCATTTCCAGCTTCAGAAAAATACAAAAAAAAAAAATTAAAAAAAAAAAAGAAAAACATGCATTAATGGTGAAAAATATGGAAACATTTGCAACACTAATAATTTAAAATACATAAAGTCATAATAAAATGTGCATTTTACATTTTATACAAGGCTACTATAGTTTTTTTACTTGGGTGAAGAGTGCTCTGTTTTGTAAAAAAGAATATTATTTTTATAAGGGAGTAGATAGAAACTTTTCAGGAGATTCTGAAGGACTTTTATTACATAATGTAGATGTTGTGATTGTGTTTTCTAATGGTATTTCTCTATTAAAATATTTCTTTTAAAATTAAAACAAATTATATCACAAAAGAAAAAATATTTTTAGGATGTTGATAGAAATAGAAAAAAATTGATATGCTCAGCAAGAGGTAAATAAAGAAGTAAAAAGAATGGTTAGTGTCAGTCCCCTGTGTTAGGATCAGGTGCTACTGTCTGTCAGGGACTTCTTAACTATTAGCCTGACTTAAGCAGATGCCACAGGAGGACTACACATTTTCTGTCAATGGTATAGCCAATCTAAAATTAAATCCAATCACTCTTTACTACCTTTATACTTTTAGAAGAAAAAAAATGGTGTAAAACAAAAGAATAGGAAATTTCCAAAACCTAATCCCCAATAATAAGAATTCATTAAGTAAATCATTTATATAAAGAATAATGATAAAAATAACCATATATATTTTTAATTTTTATTATTAATTTTAATGGGGTGACATTAATAAATCAGGGTACATATGTTCAGAGAAAACATCTCCAGGTTATTTTGACAATTAATTATTTTCATACCCATCACCCAAAGTCAAATTGTCTTTCTTTACCTTTTAGAGTTGTCTTTGTGCCTCTCCCCTCCCCGCTCTCCCTCCCTCTCCTCCCTCTTCCCTCCCTCTCCCCCCCCAACCACCACACTCTTGTCAATGTCTCTTAGTCTCATTTTTATGTCCCACCTATGTATGGAATCATGCACTTCTTAGTTTTTTCTGATTTACTTATTTCACTCCATATAATGTTATAAAGATCCATCCATGTTGTTGTAAATGATTCAATATCATCATTTCTTATGGCTGAGTAGTATTCCATAGTATATATATACCACATCTTCTTTATCCAGTCTTCTATTACAGGGCTTTTTGGTTGTTTCTATGTCTTGGCCACTGTGAACAATGCTGCAATGAACATGGGCTGCATGTGTCTTTACCTACCAACGTTTTTGAGTTTCAGGAATATATACCCACTAGAGAGATTGCTGGGTCATATGGTAGTTCTATTTTTAGTTTTTTGAGGTACCATCATACTTTCTTCCATAATGAAAGAAAGTAATTGTACTACTTTACATTCTCACCAACAGTGGATGAGGGTTCCTTTTTCTCCACAGCCTCTCCAACACATATTATTACCTGTCTTGTTGATAATAGCTAATCTAACAGGTGTGACGTGATATCTTATTGTAGTTTTGATTTGCATTTCTCTAATAACTAATGAAGATGAGCACCTTTTGATATATCTGTTGGTCATTTGTACTTCTTCCTGGGAGAAGTGTCTGTTCACGTCCTCTTCCCATTTTTTTATTGGATTGTTTGTTTGTTTGTTGTTGAGTTTTATGAGTTCTTTGTATATTTTGGATATTAGGCCCTTATCTGAGCTGTTCTTTGAAAAGACCATCTCCCATTTAGTTGGCTGTTTATTTTGTTGTCAGTTTCTCTTGCTGTGCAAAAACTTCTTAGTCTGCTGTAGTCCCATTCATTTATCTTTGCCTTCACTTCCCTTGCCTTTGGAGTCAAATTAATAAAATGCTTTTTATAACCAAGGTCCATGAGTTTAGTACCTATGTTTTTTTCTAGGTATTTTATTATTTCCAGTCTTATATTTAGGTCTTTGATCCATTTTGAATTAATTTTAGTACAAAAGGACAAACTGTAGTCAAGTTTCATTCTTTTGCATGTGGCTTTCCTGTTTTTCCAGCACCATTTGTTGAAGAGGCTTTCTTTCTTCATTGTGTGTTGGCACCTTTATCAAAAATTATTTGACCATATATATGTGGTTTTATTTCTGAACTTTCTATTCTGTTCCATTGGTCTGAGTGTCTATTTTTCTGCCAATACTATGCTGTTTTGATTGTTGTGGCTCTATAATATCATTTGAAGTCAGGTATTGTAATGCCCCCAGCTTCGTTCTATTTCCTTAGCATTACTTTGGCTATTCGGGGTTTTTTATAGTTCCATATAAATCTTATGATTTTTTGTATCTTTTATTCACAAAATGTCATTGGAATTTTGATGGGAATTGCATTAAATTTGTATATTGCTTTGGGTAATACGATCATTTTAATTATATTTATTCTTCCTATCCAAGAACAAGGAATATTTTTCCATTTCATTGTATCTTTTTTTTATTTCCCTTAACAATGCTTTGTAGTTTTCATTATATAGGTCCTTTATATTCTTTGTTATGTTTATTCCTAGGTATTTTTGTTGTTGTTGCAATCATGTAGGGGATTATTTTTTTAGTTCGTTTTCTAATGTTTTGTTGTTGGCATATAGAAAGGCTATGGACTTTTGTATATTAATTTTGTATCCTGTGACCTTACTATATTGGTTTATTGTTTCTAGTAATCTCTTTGTGGAGTCTTTGGGGTTTTCAATGTACAGGATCATATCATCTGCAAAAAGTGAAACCTTTACTTTTTCTTTTTCAATATGAATGCCTTTTATTTCTTTATCTTATCTGATTGCTCTGGCTAGAACTTCTAGCACCACATTAAATAAGAGTGGAGAGAGTGGACAACCCTGTCTTGTTCCTGATATAAGGGGGAAAGTCCTCAGTTTTATGCCATTTAATATGATGTTAGCTGATGGTTTATCATATATGGCCTTTATCATGTTGAGTTATTTTCTTTCTATACTGATTTTGTTGGGTGTTTTAAACATAAAATTGTATTGTATTTTATCAAATGCCTTTTCTGCATCTATTGATAAGATCATGTGGTTTTTGTCATTGTTTTGTTGATATGGTGTATTATGTTAACCGTTTTACATATGTTGAACCATCCTTGAGATTCTGGGATGAATTCCACTTGATCATGATGTATTATTTTTTTAATATGTTGTATTTGATTTGCTAGTATTATTTTTAGTATTTTAGCATCTGTATTCATTAGAGATATTGGTCTGTAGTTTTCTTTTTTTGTGCCATCCTTGCCAGGTTTCAGTATGAGGGTTATGTTGACCTCATAAAATGTGTTTGGAAGATTGCTTCTTCTTCAATTTTTTTTGGAAGACTTTGAGTAGAATAGGAACCGAGTCTTCTTTGGATGATAGAATTCACTGGTATAACCGTCTGACCTTGGACTTTTATTTTTGGGGAGGTTTTTAATAGTTTTTTCTATCCTCCCTATTTATGGGCCTGTTTAGGCTTTCTGCTTCTTCATGACTCAGTCTAGGAAGATTGTATTGTTCTAGGAATTTATCCATTTCTTCTAGATTGTTGAATTTGGTGGCATATAGTTTTTCATAGTATTCTACAATAATTCTTTGTATATCTATGATATCTGTGGTGATTTCTTCTCTTTAATTTTGGATTTTGTTTATATGAGTCCTTTCTTTTTTCCTTGGTGAGTCTGGCCAAGGGTTTGTCAATTTTGTTGATCTTTTCAAAGAACCAGCTTTTTGTTTTATTAATTTTTTCTGTAGTTTTTCTGTTCTCTATTTCATTTATTTCTGCTCTGATTTTTATTATTTCCTTTCTTTTGATGGTTTTGTGTTGTCTTTGTTCTTCTTTTTCTAGTTCCTTAATATGTGAACTTAAGTGGTTTACTTGGGCTCTCTCTTGTTTGTTCATATAGGCCTGTAGTGATATGAACTTCCTCTTATTACTGCTCTTGCTGCATCCCAGAGATTCTGATATATTGTATTGGTATTTTCATTTGTCTGTATGTATCTTTTGATCTCTGCACTTATTTCTTCTTTGACTCATTCATTTTTTAAAAGTATGTTGTTTAGTTTCCACATTTTTGTGGGGTTTTTTTCCTCTTTTTTTCAGTTGAATTCTAGTTTCAAGGCTTTATGATCAGAAAATATACTTGGAACAAATTCAATTTTTCTGAATTTGCTGATGTTATTTTTGTGGCCCAAAATATGGTCAATTCTTGAGAATGTTCCATGTACACCAGAGAAAAATGTGTACTCTGTCACTTTGGGATGAAGTGTCCTGTAGATGTCTATCATATACAATTGCTCTAGTGTTTCACTTAAGGCCAATATTTCTTTATTGATTTTCTGTTTGGATGAATGATCTAGAGCAGTCAGCGATGTATTAAGGTCTCCAAGAATGATTGTATGTTTGTCAGTTTTTGTTTTTTGGTCAGTCAGTAGCTGTCTTATATATTTTGGTGCTCCTTGGTTTGGTGCATATATATTAAGAAGTGTTATGTCTTCTTGGTTCAATGTCCCCTTAATCATTATGAAATGACCATTTTTGTCTGATTACTTTTGCTGTCTTGTAGTCAGCATTCTTACATATGAGTATTGCTACACCTGCTTTTTTTTGGATGTTATTTGCTTGGAGTATTGTTTTCCAGCCTTTCACTTTGAATTTGTTTTTATCCTTGTTGCTTAGTTGTGTTTCTTGTAGGCAGCATACAGTTGAATTTTCCTTTTTAATTCATTCTGCTACTCTGTGTCTTTTTATTGGTAAGTTCAATCCATTTACATTTAGTGTAATTATTGACACTTGAAGGTTTCCTATTGTCATCTTATATATTGCTTTCTGTTAGTTTTGTATCTTGTTTGAGTCTTCTGTTTTTTTTCTATCATTTGTTTTTGTTTGGTTGTAATCCATATTTCTTTCCTCTGTTACTTCCTTTTTCAAGTCCTGTGCTTCTGTGGCGTTTTTTTTGTTGTTGTTTGTTTGTTTTTGTATTTTTGTATTTTTCAGAAGTTGGAAATGGGGAGGCAGCCAGACAGATTCCTGCATGTGCCCGACCAGGATCCACCGGCATGCCCACCAGGGGGCAATGCTCTGCCCATCTGGGGCGTTGCTCTTTTGCAACTAAAGCCATTCTAGCACCTGAGGCAGAGGCCATAGAGTTATCCTCAGCACCCGGGCCAACTTTGCTCCAATGGAGCCTCAGCTGTGGGAGAAGAAAAGAGAGACAGAAAGGAAGGAGAGGGGGAGGAGTGGAGAAACAGATGGATGCTTCTCCTGTTTGCCCTGGCTGGGAATTGAACCCAGGACTCCTGCACACCAGGCCAATGCTCTATCACTGAGCCAACTGGCCAGGGTCTCTGTTGTGGGTTTTTCAGAGGTGGTTACCATTAAGTAATGGAAAGGGCACTTACCCTATTCATTGTAGTACCCTATCATATGAGTGTTTCTGCACTTCATCATCCTTTGCTACTGTTAATCTTTGTCCTCTCTCCTTTTTTGTTTTTGTTGTCACAGTTTAAATCTAATTTTATTGTGTTCTTGGTGGACCTTTTACTTGTGGTTTTGTTTTGTTTTGTTCTTTTAATCTCCTTGGAAAACCCCCTTTAGTATTTCCTGGAGTGGGGGTTTTCTGATGATAAATTCCCTCATCTTTTCTGTATCTGTGAATGTTTTTATTTCTCTTTTGAACTTGAAGGATAGCTTTGATGGGTATAGTATTCTTGGCTGAAAGTTTCTCTCTTTCAGAATTTTAAATATTGGGGTCCACTCTCTTCTAGCTTGTAGAGTTTCTGCTGAGAAATCTGATGATAATCTAATAGGCCTTCCTTTATATGTTGTATTCTTCTTTTCCCTGGCTGCCTTGAGAATTTTTTCTTTGTTGTTGGTTTGTGCCAATTTCATTATGATGTGCCTTGGTGTAGGTTTGTTGGGATTAAGATAATTCAGAGTTCTTAATTCGAGGCTTTATTTCTTTCTATAGGCTTGGGAAGTTCTCGTTTATTATTTGTTTGAATATGTTCTCTATTCCATTTTCTCTCTCTTCTCCCTCTGGTACACCAATTATTCTTTTGTTGCTTTTTTTGAAGGAGTCAGACTATTCCTATATGGTTTTCTCATTTTTTTTTAATTTGTGAATCTCTCTCCTCTTCTCTCTGTTGTGCCTCAAGTTGCCTGTCTTCTATGTCACTAATCCTCTCTTCTATCTGGCCTGTTCTATTAGCTAATGTTACCTCATTTTTCAGTTCATGAATTGAGTTTTTCATATCTGTTTGATTTGTTTTGATAGTTTCAATTTCCTTGGTAATATATTCTTTCTCTTCATTGAGTTGTTTTTTGAGCTCCCTAAATTGCCTTTCTGTGTTTTCTTGTATATCTCTGCATGTTTTTAGGATTTCTATTTTAAATTCTCTGTCATTTAACTCCAAGGAATAACCATAAATTTTATCATCAAACTAGAAAAGTTTGGGGAAGAGAAAAGAGATACAATTGACAATTATTCTAGGAAAAGTAATATAAATCAGACTATTCCAAGCATGTTAGGACTTATGCAACATTATAAACTATATATGATTATATATATAATCTCTCACAAAAATTAGGGGACATTTCCAAATAAATATGGAGTGATAAAATATCCCCTAATTTTTTGAGCAGTACTATATAAGTGATGGTTCATAGAAGTGTATGAAGTCTATCAACTTCATTAAATTATGCCAAGGTATTTTCTAAAGTGATTGTGTAGTTTATCATATCTTTACCAAATCTTGGTATTATGATAACTTTAAACTTTACCAATATTATGGCTATTAAATGCACTCATTGTTGTTTAGTCCCTGATGACTAATAAAGCTGAATGTCTTTTAATAAGTTTTGACTTAAGTTTTCCTCCTCTGTGAAATATCTATTAATGTCTCTTACCTTCTTATCTAGTAAACTGTCTTTTCCTATTGGTTTGAAGGTTTGTCTAGATACTTACCTTTGTCAAGTTTATGTTTTGCATATATCTTCTCTGTTTGTGACTTGATGTTTCCTCTGTTGCTTTTTTTTAATTGGGCCAGGGGAGGGGTTCTGTTAAATTTATGTGCTCATATTTATCACTTTTTCTTTCCATTTTGTGATGTTTATTTATTGATTAAGAATCCATTCTTATGCAGAGATGGCATATTTACTTCTACAAGTGTTGAATGCTTGTCCTTCACACTGAAATCCTTTTGCTCTCTAGAATTGACTTTTGCATATAGTGAGCAGAGATCCTAGGAAAAAGAGTAGGAAGCACCTGCCCATCACTTAGTGACAAGTCAGAGATTCTAACACATGTTCCCTGCCTATGCAAACCCATCATCAGACAGGTGTCAGAGTTATGGCTAAGTCATTTAGGGAGAAAAGGTTGTCCTAGTGGCTTCTGACAACAGAGTAGACTTTGTGCAGGGTTCTGATGTGATCTTGTCACCTTTGTAGGCCTCAAGCTTTGTTACCTTTGTTATTTGTGTATAACCTGGACAAATCCAAGCAGGCTAGTGGCCACACAGATCCCCTTCTTTCTCCTCCAAGCAAATGCCCAGTACTACACTTGGTTCCATCTCTAGATTTATGCTTTCTCATTTGGCACTACTGTACAAAGATTTTTCCTTTAGCTTATAAATTAGCTAGGCATTATAAAATATGGTTTTGTATTTTATACAGAATTTTATTTTTCTGATCAAGTCCAACTTTCTATCTTTTCTTTTTTTTTTTTCCTTTTCTTGAATTTACTGGGGTGATACTGGTTAACAAAATTATACAGGTTTCAAGTGAACAAATCTACAACACATCATCTGTACACTGTATTGTTTGTTCTCTACTCAGTCCGACACCATTTATTGTCCCGAGGGAGTATCGGCCTGATGTGCGGATGTCCTGGGTTTGATTCCTGGTCAGGGCACAGAGGAGAAGCCACCATCTGTTTCTCCACCCCTCCTCCTCTCCCTTTCTCACTCTCTCTTTCCTTCCCAAAGCCATGGTTTCATTGGTTTGAGTACATCGGCCCCAGGCACTGAGGATGGCTCAGTGGAGTCTCTGCCTCAGGCACTAAAAATAGCTCTGTTGTAAGCATGGCCCAAGATGGGTAGAGCATCAGCCCAGATGAGGGTTGCCCAGTGGATCCTAGTCAGGGTGCATGTGGGAGTCTGTCTCTCTATCTCCCTTCCTCTCACTTGGAAAAGAAGTGTTCTCTGAACTTCTACTCAGCCATGTTGCCTGCTACTAAGGTCTATAATATGACTTCAAAGTGCTTTAAAATGGAATCTAGGCTGAATGAACATTATACTGAAGTTTCTGTTAAAGGCATCAGAATTGTCTCTGTTTTACAAAAAAAAAAAAAAATCAAAGCGATACTCAGAGACATTAAATTTTTTTGCCAAGGTGACTACAATATTCTAAGAACATTATTTTACATATTTTATTTTGTACTTGTTTCTTAGGGTTAGTAGTGATATAGTTTTATCAAAATCTTTGCTATGCCTTTTTCCCCACTCTTTCTGATAAAACTCCCTTTAGTGAAAGATTATTTTCCTGAATTATTACCTGGAAATATAGATGAAGAGATAAATAAAATTTCTGATTATATCATTTTTAAAATGCTAATTATAATTGCATAACAGGAACTAAAAACTTAGTCAGAATAATCAATGTAAGTATATTTCATGTTGGTAGGCTTAATAGTAAATGTAACTCTTACCTATGACAATTAAATTTTAGAACACAATATACTATGTATCTACTTTGTTTTATCATTATTATTTGAAGAAATGATTTCCCTTTCATAATCAGATTACCAAAAGGATAGTGTTTTTTGTGTGTGATGGGTGTTCTAGAGATAGACTTGTAATGGATATTTGCCTGCTGGAGAATAATTTTAGCACACTATATATAAAGAAAAAGGGAAAGCAGAATTGGACAAAAGGAAGGATTGAACTGCAAGACAATTACAACAGACACTTAGCTTTTCTTATAATAAACTCTAACTGCAATGGTCCTTCAAAATTGTCCTAGATTGAGACAATAGGACCACGCCTTTGTACTCTACATGGCCCAATCATAGAATGAGAAGTGCCACAAAATTAGGGACAGGATGTAACTGTAGCAGAGTGGCTCCTTTTGCCAAGGGCAAAGGGAATTCACCTGTGAGCTATAGCAATCAAAATTCTTAGCAGCTAAGACAAAGCATATCTTGGTTCCATTTAGGTGGTGGGAAGAATCTCCCTGAAAAGGAATCTGAGTAGCATGTCATAGCATTTTTAAACAAGAAGTATGGTAGACTAGGCCCTGGCTGGTTGGCTCAGCGGTAGAGCATCAGCCTGGCGTGCGGGGGACCCAGGTTTGATTCCCGGCCAGGGCACATAGGAGAGGCGCCCATTTGCTTCTCCACTCCCCCCTCCTTCCTCTCTGTCTCTTTCTTCCCCTCCCGCAGCCAAGGCTCCATTGGAGCAAAGATGGCCCCGGCGCTGGGGATGGCTCCTTGGCCTCTGCCCCAGGCGCTAGAGTGGCTCTGGTCATGGCAGAGCGACGCCCCTGAGGGGCAGAGCATTGCCCCCTGGTGGGCAGAGCGTCGCCGCTGGTGGGCGTGCCGGGTGGATCCCAGTCGGGCGCATGCGGGAGTCTGTCTGACTGTCTCTCCCCGTTTCCAGCTTCAGAAAAATACAAAAAAAAAAAAAAGAAGTATGGTAGACTCTAAGCATCCAGTGTTTTCTGACACTGACATTTCTGCTGATTTATTTATATTAAAGTACTCCAAAACTAGATCAAGTTCTCTAATTTCCTCAAATACTGAGGAAATTTTAATTTAAATATGAGCTAGAGGGAAAAATTATAAGAAATTTTTTCAAAATAGTACTAAAACAAAATGACACAAATCAAAGAAAAATGTAAAGAATGCTAAAACATCATTGCCTGTGATACCTATAGTGAATGCTATGATATTCTTCCAAGTTTCCCCTCCGGAACCATGATATTTATTCCCTTGTCTGCCTGGATGTTGGCTGTTGACTGTGTATAATCAAGTCTCCTTCTGGACATTGCTTTTGATAGAAGAAAGCCACCAGCCCAAACATTCTCTCCATCTTTAAAAGTAACCATTTAGCAGCTAGTTAATTTTTAAAAATAATAAATATAATTAAAATAATAATTAAAAAAAGTTTTTCCTCCCTGCCTGAAACTAGAATAGCTCCCAAAGGCCATCTAAGTTCCAAAGATTCTCGTGTGATCACCTGAAGCCTCTCCTGCCACTCTATCACAACTCAATCTCTCCTTTGCCCAATCCTACTTCCTTTACTCCTTTACATATATGTTTACATGTTTATTTTATTGATTTTAGAGAGGAAGGAAGAGAGAGGGGGAGAGAGAGACAGGAACATTGGTCCTGTATATGCCCTGACCAGGGATCAAACCAACAACCTCTGCACTTTGGAATGACTCTCTAACCAACTGAGCTATCTGGCCAGGGCTTCTTTGCATATCTTGTACCCAAGAACACTAACCAGCAAACATCAGGAACATACATCTGTCTTAGAGTCTTTTTTTTTTTTTTAGGGCATTTGACCTAACGGACTTAATAGCAGCAGTAATCCTAAATAGAAAAATCTAAAATGGGACATTGGAGCTGAATTAGCCATTAGCCAACTGGCAATGAAGACCCTGTCTGTGGGGCTAGGTGGATTATTGATAGCCTCTAGAATGCAATGTTGTTATAATTTTCACCAATGACAAATTGATATAAGGAAATATATTGGTGTGGCCAATATCTCACATATTTCAGAAGCTGGGAGAATTTAGTAATGAAGATTTATAATGAAAAGCTAAGGATAATTAACTATTGGTTAAAGCAAAATGTGGAAGCCAGAGGGCTTTCTTGGCAACATATAAATGAGTTTTAACCTTTTGCAGGCAAATAGCAAAAAAGGTAAGTATCAGACCCAGTACTTAATTATAAGATAGCATAGTTCCAGCAGATGCTGAATTTTCAGCCTTCATAGTTCTATTCCAAGGTCTGGGCCCTGATGAGGAAGGAGTAGGACCATTAAACATGGATTGCGAACATGTAAGTTAATGCATTTGCAAATTTGGAATCCTTAGCTTTCACTGAGGCCTCTGAACCTACACAAGTGGCCCACCATTTGTATTAAGGGCTGGTGTTCCACCCATCCTTGCGGATGATGCAAGAGCTCGCCTTGAAAAACAGCATGTGCCCTTCTCAAGATCCAGCTTCACTTCCTTCTCTGGCTAACAAACAAATTGTCAGGGTCATATCACAACAAAACCCAGCCAAGAAAGTTCTGGGCCTGTTAAGTGACAAAAAAAAGTATGCTGAAAGGTTTGCAGAGCCTAGAAGACATACACCACCACCCTGGCCGGATTGCTTGGTTGGTTAAAGCCTTGTCTCAAAGCCCAGAGGTTGCGGTTCAATTCCTAGTCGGGCCATGTGCAAGAATGGCTCAATGTTCCTCTTTCTCTATTCCCTTCTTCTCTCACTAATATCAATGAATAAAAAGAATTTTAAGGAAAAAAAATTACAGCTCTCTCTATTTAAAAAAGAAAGAAAGAGAGAGAGAGAGAGAGAGAGAGAAAAGAATGTATACCAGTGGGAGACAGGAGAGTAGGACTAGATCCTGATGGTGCTGGACAAAGGTGGTGTAAAGCATAAATTTGCATAAAAGGGAGTGTGTTCATATGAAAGTAGTCTCCCATGAAGCAGAATTTAACACCCTGGCAAGAACCAAGTGACCATGCAAACATATTCTTAGGTAGCTCTTGAAAGTCTAGAAAAAGCTCTAATCCACACAAAGCAAAGTAGAAATGCCAGGATTTCCATGAAAGATGTGGAAGAAAGAATTAAATGGTTCAGGGAAATGAGAATTTCAGAATGGGTAGACTACATAAGGCTGAAGAACCCACCAGGGACTATATTCCATGGGATGACATACAGAATGATAGGGCAGTGCTGGGTAGTGGGCCATCAGAATGACTAAAAAGCTCAGTGGTGCTTGTTTTATATAGGCCAGGGCTAGTGGTAGGAAATGAAAGCAACAGGACTTCTTTACAGGACTTCTGAAAGCAACAGAGATGGCAGAGTCCAGTAGGAGTGATAGAGAAGATGATAGAGGCGAAATGGTGATGATGCTGAAACCATCAGAAACAAATTGGAGGTTATGACCATTACAAGTGAGTAATTACTCACAAAGAGTGATGGAGATGGTTTAAAGATCATGGCATTCCTAAGGGAAAGAGATAGGCAGCTAACAAGTATATTTCTTAATTTATACAACAACAAAGTAAGAATGTATAATCAAGCTGTTTAGGGCAGCTACCCAGTTTATAGACCTGAGCCATTATTCAGACCTAAAATTCAATGACAAAGAGAGATTCCAGATCCCCAATAGAAACCTGCAACAGCAAAGCAAGTGTTTGTGGTACTCCTTACTCAAAACAACCTACAGCCATTTTACTCAGATAACCATAAACTTGGAGATAAGGAGCACCCATACTTTTTGAGGATTTTTGGATATAAGGTCCAAATTTACCTTGAGTACAGGAGGCCCCCCAAATCATCATGGGCCCCAGTTGGAGTGAAGATGTGTGGGAGTGAGGTATTAAGTAGAGCCCTGGCCCAAGTCAGGTTTACAGCAGGTCCACTAGGTTCATGGTGGTCTTTACCTTGGTCTTCACATGTATAACTAGACATACCGGGGAGTCTGAAGAACCTTACATATGTTCCTTGACATATAGAGTAAAAGTTATCATAGCTGAGAACTCCCACCCTCCAAATAAAAACCTCTGAAACTTCCTTTTCACAGCTAAAATTAATATTTTATCTTGGTGGTAGTGGCAGAGGTTATAGATCTAAAGAATGGAGAATTGGTGGTCATTATCACATCTCATTTAAATTCATCATAGCCCTGATGAGATGAATCCTGTATACCAGTGGTCCCCAACCTTTTTTGGGTCATGGACCGGTTTAATATCAGAAAATATTTTCATGGACCAGCCTTTAGGGTAGGACAGATACACGTATCATTTGGCCAAGACAAGCATCAAGAGTGAGTCTTAGACAGATGTTAACAGAGGGAATCTGGTCAATTTTTAAAAATAAAACATCGTTCAGACTTAAATATAAATAAAATGGAAATAATGTAAGTTATTTATTCTTTCTCTGCGGACTGGTACCAAATGGCCCACTGCTGTATATGACATTGATAACCACAAACTTAACCAATTTCAGCTACGGTGCCAGGTCTACAGTGCCAGGTATGGTGTCCTTATTACAACAGATTAATATAGCCTTAGGTACAAGCTATGCAGCCATTTAATCTGGCAAATGTGGTTTTCTCCACTCCTATCAGAAAAGAAGATCAGAAACAGTTTATATTCACATGAAATGGACAACCTTATACATTTGGTCTTGCCCTAAGGCTATGCTAACTCTGCACCCTTGTCGTAAAAATAGTTCAAATAAATAACCTGGATTATATGGATATTTCACAAAGCATCACATTGGGCTGCTATATTGATGACATGTTAATCAGACCAGAGGAGCAAGAATTGGCAAGTATGTGAAAAGCCCTGTTGAGACACTTGTGCTCCTCCAGAGTGGAGGATAAATCTTATGAAGACTAAATGACCTCCCTAACAATGAAGTTTTAAGGAGTCGAGTGGATAGTATGCCAGAACATCCCCTCAAAAGTGAAACAGAAATTATTAAATCTTAGAATTCCCATCACTAAGAAAAAAGAATGACAATAGCTCTGCCTCTTCAGGTCTTCAGGTTCTGGAAGTAGCAAATATCATTCTCTGGCCAATTTTCTAAGTGACAATGAAAGGCAGACAGCTTTGACTACAGAGTGAGGGGAGGAAAAAACTCTATAGCCCTGCAACAGGCTGCTGGTGATCATCTCTCCCTCTTAGGGCATGTAACCTGGTAAAACTATGAGATTAAATTTTCTCAAGATTTGAAGCAATTCTAATATTTAATATGGCTTTGCAATAATTCAATATAGCTAAGTCAGACAGACAGTACTGGTTGCTTAGAGACTGCCATTCTTCATGTTTAAAATTTGACTACTGGAAAGAAAGACATTATTTTCCATGTTAGGGCTGATGTGGTTACCAGCTCCCATCTATATGAAGACACTGTCTAGATAATGAATACAAATAGTCATAAATGAAGGAAGTTCTCATAAGCTTTCAAAAGTCAAAATAATCACTGGAAAAATGAAGGATTTGATTAACTACATAGTTATTTCTTCTACATAAAACTGTTATCTTCAACTATGAGAACTTATAAGGATCTTCAAGAACATCTAGCCCAATGTTTTAATTTTACAAATGAAGAAAGTGAGGCAAAAATAGTTAAGAAATTTGCCTAATATATTTCCAATTTAAATTTTACCAAAGCCTAATTTACATCAATTATATTCCCATAAAACTAAGTTTAATCATATCCATATTTAACAATTAAAAACCAAAATCAATCAAATCTAAAATGCAATCATGTAAAAAAGACTAATATATTAAATCATAAAAAATAGAACAGGTGATTAAACAAGAAGTCATTTTGCCTAGCTATCTCCTTATCTGAAAACGTAGTTCACGGGCCATGTGGTCTTAAGTCTTTATTTCTTCTAACAAAATCCTTTACACAACTCATAATGACACATAGTTGCTAAAATGTATATCGCCATTTCCCCTGATTAATTTATAGACTGAATATTATCATTTTTAATTACTTTATAAAACTGATATTTTTATAGCCAGAAAAGGCATTAAGGTTATCTTTTGTGTTATAGGATTTGGTGTCTAAGCTCTATGAATACAAACTTGATAGTCTGATAAGTCAGAAGAGAAAAATAACTTCCCCCTGCCAAACTTATATAAGGCTAACGGCTTTCATGAAAGTCAGAAATTATTCAAACAAAGGTTTCTGTTGATCAAATCCTGTAACTTCTTTTTAGTACTAATTTCTCCTGGTCTCTTCCCTGACAAGGGTACTCCCACTCCTTAGCTTAATTAATCACTCTCTTGATTCCTTTTTTTTCTCTCTGGTCATTTTTTCTCATCCTCTTTTACATCACCTCTACTCAACCCTTAAACATCACAATGCCTAAGGATTCTATTATTGCCTTCTTTCCTTCTTTATGACAGGATGTGCTCTATAACAAAGTGGGTGTGAATTTGAATAGAAAAAATTAAAGCTTTATTTTCAACTATAACTCAAGTTCAGTATTCACTTCAAGTGAAAAATTATTCAATAATATAAGTAATATTATAGTATTGAATATGTATAATGATAATATTACAGTAACTAATTTTTTTAATTATTCATTTCCTAATATCACATTAAAGCTGTTTTAAAGATCTCAAAGTAACATATACACTCACCATATATTTCAAAAATAACAGATGAGAAACCATCACATTAAAAATAATATGAGAAAGTACAAGAATAAAGAAAGAAATAATGTTTCACAGAAGTAGAGGGGAGAAATTATGCAACTTACACTAGGAGAATTGGGACTATCCTGTAGAGGTGACATACAACTTTAGCCTTGAAAGATGAATAGAGGTTGTCCAGATAAGATAAAGGACAGAGACCTTTCCCAACAGCAAAAACAACATCACAAGGATTAAGCTTTGAAAGAGAGGGATGAAGGTCCTATTCCATAGGAGCCCAGGATGTGATAAAGAAAATGAAGGGAAGAGAAGGTAAGGGAAAGGAGGGGAGGGGAGGGGAGGGGAGGCAGAGCAGATAATCTACCTAAGATAGATAGAGAAAAGGTATGAAATGTTGTGCATGCTATGCTATGACCTCCAGCTCTTTTGCTATAAGTGATGATAAAACACCAAAGATTTTAAACAGAAGAATTTCAGTACCTATTGCATTTCGAAGTGCTAGGGCTAATATCAATATAGAGGAAAAGCAGGTAGCATGGAGACTAGTAAAAGATGACTGATCCCACTAACATAAGGAGGGAATATAGGAATGTAAACACAGAATCTTAATTTAAAAAGAAGATTTTATACTTTGGGAATAATTACTCAGCTCTACTCAACAAAGAACATGACTAACAGAAATAAGGTTTTAAATAAGAAATTTGGAGGTGAGCTGCTACTGACACCTACCTGTTCAGCAATTTGATAGTATATTGGCTTCAACAAAGGAGAAATATGGGTGGCAAATAAGCATATGAAAAGTGTTCAATATCATTAACCGTTAGGTAAATGTAAATTAAAACCATGATGAGATATTACTATGCATATAGTATTAGAATTGCTAAAATTCAAAAACTAATAATACCAAGTGCCACCAAAGATATGGAAGAATTGGAACTCTCGAGCATTGCTGGTAGGAATGCTAAATGGTAGAACCACTTTGGTAAATAGATTGGCAGCTTCATATAAAGTCTTGTAAAGTTAAATATACATTTACCACATGATTCAAGAATCACCCTCCTAAATATTTACCCAACAGAAATGAAAGCTTATGGTCTCACAAAGACCTATATATGACTGTTAAAGCAGCTTTATTCATAATCACCAAAAACTGGAATCAACCTAAATACCCATCAGCCAATAAACAAATTGTTGCACATCCATACAATAGAATATTATTCAGCAATAAAAAGGGACAAACTACTCAACATAACATGTTTTTGTTATACTAAATGAAAAAAGAAACAATCATATGAATAATTCTACTTAGATGATATTATGAAAAAGCAAAACTAAAAAAACTGTAATCACTCCAGTGGTAGCTATGATGTAGGAAGAGGGGACTGACTACAAAAAGCCATTATAATTTTATGGAATAATAGAAATGTTCAGTATCCTGCTTTTATAGGCAATTATATAATTATATATATTTATCAAAGTTCAAGGAACTATACATCTTTAAGACTGAACCTTATGTAAATTAGACTTTTAATGAATTTGATATATAAAAACAAATTATAAAACCATTACCTATTTTTAGATAAAAAATATGATAGTCCTATGGGTCTAAAATGCTAGCATTAAAAATGAACATAATATGGAAAAAAAACTAGAGTTAATATCAAATAGTAACTTAATGGTCAGAATTTTTAATGTTTCCAAAATATGTTTTTTTATATCTGTGGCAAATATTCAATGAATTTGGTGATGATTTCTTATTTTCTTTCTAGTATATAACCATAAATAGATTTCTTTGTCTTATATACCTGAATTTTTGCTTTTCAGCTCATAACTTTGAGCAACTCCTTATTCAACTACCTGTATTTATTTCATTATTTAAATTTTATTTATACATGGCCTATTTTATTTGATAAATATATAATTTATAATTATCAATGTATATTGTCTTAAGTTTATCAAGAAATATAAAGAGATGAAAAGGCTTTCTAAATCTGATCTTATCCATCACATCCTCACATACAACATAAAATGCCATAGTTTTTTAATTTCTATTTTATTATGTAAAAGTTAACTTTCAACTAATAAGATTTATTATAGTAAAAGTATATATAATAAGATAGATGATAGATAATAGATGGATGGATAGATAGATAGATAGATAGATAGATAGATAGATAGATAGATAGATAGATAGATATTCACAGTTTATGAATAAATGATACTTGGGAACTTTATATGCTTTTATTACTGAGAAAAAAATAGCATTTTATCTATTTTTTTCAAAATTTCCTGTGTGCATTGCTAAGGCTAACCATTCAGCTTCTTTAATTATGTGAAAATGATATCCTGTAAAACAATAGTTCAATTCACAATGAATTTACAAATAGCATTGACTCAATAGAACTCCACATCAGACCTTTTGTCCCATTCTGTCATGACAGAATCTCTAGTTCATGAATACAAGTCTAAGATACAATCCAAAGTACGTTCAAGAACAACGGTGAGCTTTCTGGGTTAATACATGCTGAATTTGTGAAGTCATCTTTGTCTGAGTTCTCACCCTATGTCTTCTGAAAGACAGGCATGTCTTAGCAACATTAAAAATACTGGTGATCTGTTCTCAGGTCAAATTTGTCTCTTACTTATGTATTTTTTTTGTCAGGAAGGTTTTGCCATATTTGTCTTGTATAATTATTTTTCTTCTCAGCCTGCCTCACCTCCCTGCAGGCATGGGAGGACTCTCAAACAGAATTTGTGCATGCACCTCTACACCCACTCTCTGACTTCCTTTCCATACAGTACATGACTGTTTAATTTCCTATTAAAGACAAATTAATTATTGCTTGCTCTAATGAGGCTGCAAGGATCCTGCTCCAGTCCATAGGCTTGAAGGGGTTACCCAGAGGTTGTCCAGATTGATGGTTCTAGGGTAGATGACCTGAAAATGAACTTTAACTAAACTTCGCTCTTTGAGCATACAGCTGTCTGTACTTGGAAAGTGGCAATTGTTTGCAGCAGTTTAAAACTTCAAACCAAGACTTTGTTTGGAGGTTAGCTTTTGGAGAAGAAGGAGGAAAATCTTTGCCAACATTTTCAGTACTGGTTTTACCAATTATTTTCTAAATATTTTATTCTTCCAAGTGATATTTCAAAATAGATAGTAATAACGTAACTAAAAATGTATTTTTCATTTTCATTTTCTCTTCCTCCAGGCAGTGAGTGTACAAGTTAGAATTACTTTCTGCCTCAAATCTTATCTACTATAAAGCAACTTGCATCATGCTCTTCACTCAAGAATTTAGATAATATGTTTACATATATTAATTGGGTCCAACAAACTGTAGGCTACATATTAAACTCATTTTACTGATTAAATATAATTTATCTCAGGTTTATGTTGTCATTAAGACAACTATGTTGAAACTATTACATTTCAATTCAGCAATGCAAGACCACAATCTGTCCAGGAAATTCCCCCTAACTTAATTTTTCTTTAAAATGAATGTTAGAAATATTTTCCATTAATGTAACAATATAAAAGACAGAATATTCTGAGATAAAGTTTTTGGTTTCAGCCTACACTGGTAGGCTGGACTCTATAAAACCATATTTTTAATAACATACTTAAAGATACATAAATATAAATGTTCTTTTATGTAGTATTCTTCAGTGTATTTCATCATAAGCAAGTGATAAATATTACACTATTCTTATAAAAAATCATGAGTAGGATGGGGAATCTCCCTATGACAGATGAAAAAATTAGCCTGGGAAATGGCTTAAATTATTTTATAAAACAATAGATTTGAAATAATAAGCCAACATTTCTGTTTCTGGCATTTTTTTTTATTTCTCCTCATTCTCTAATCTATTTTCTCTTGAAGTGACAATCACAGGTGGTGCCCAACTATCTCCTTCAGTGTCATGGTAGCTTTAGGTGCAAAAGAAGAAGAAAAAGGAAAGAGCTTTAATATATACTTCCATAGGTAGGTTGGATAGGAGTTTGCATGTGTCTTTTTCCTTGACTCAAATCCCTATAAAAGTTTAGGGAGGCATTATAAAAAGTAAACCAGATTATTTTATATTCTTAGAGGTATTCTTCAGGTCTTAGTTGAAATAGAAACTTAAGTGCTTTTAAAATATATCAGAGCATCCATTGGACTCCAGAGCAGATTACAATTGCCTTTTTAAATATGTTCCTTTTTAGTGTTTCTGTGCACTCCTAAAGCCAAGATGCTTAGCTTAGAGACAAAGCAACTGGAGATTTCCAAACCAATTTCCCTGATGTTTCCCAATGTTGTGCTGGCTGGAATTCCCTATTATCAATCTTTATCTTTGACTCACATAGAGTTGGGGAGGTGTCAAAAAAGGCACCATTATGGACAATAGCTAATCAGCACATTATACTCAGCAAGATTGGCCAATAGAGGGTGTTCTGTAGTTTTAAATGTCTCCTGAAATTACCGTTGAGAAGAAAGAATATAGGAAGGAGTATTGATGGAAACTTGTATCAAAAATCTGTCCCCTCTGCTCTTGACTTCCCTTCACTTGTCCTTTGAAAATCCAGGATTAGAAACAAACTTTACAGAGAGGCATAAAATAAATCTTAGAAATAGAACTCCAGTGGCAGTGTTTCCACAATACCCAGTACAGCTGAAAAAGCAATGGGCTGAATAATCTGTAATACAGTGTGTCCGTAAAGTCATGGTGCACTTTTGACCAGTCACAGAAAAGCAACAAAAGACAATAGAAATGTGAAATCTGCACCAAATAAAAGGAAAACTCTCCCAGTTTCATACCTATTCAGTGCAGTTTGATGTGGGCTCATGCACAGATTTTTTAGGGCTCCTTAGGTAGCTATCCCATGTAGCCTCTATAGACTCGTCACTGACTAATGGCCTACTGGAAAGGGGTTTCTTCACCAAACTGCTGGTTTCCTTCAACTGCTTATCCCACCAAGTAATGTTATTCCTATGTGGTAGTGCTTTGTTATAAACATGCCTATATTCACGTTGCACTTTGGTCACGGATTTGAATTTAGTGAGCCATAGAACACACTGAACTTTCCTCTGTACCATCCACATCTCGACTGGCATGGCCGTGGGCTGCTCAGCTGTATACACGGTGTTACGTCATCATCTGCACATGCGCACATGCTGCCACATCATCTTACAGAAACTGGGAAGGTTTTCCTTTTATTTGGTGCAGATTTCACACTTCTATCATCTTTTGTTGTTTTCCTGTGACCGGTCAAAAGTGCACCATTACTTTACGGACATACCTTTGCAAGAATAGAGCTTGATTGTTACATCCCAAGCTAAAGACAAAAGTTGGAAGTGAATAAGGCAGAAGCAGATCCTCTGATGAACAAAGATGCTCTTGGTTAATGTCAGAAATGAAGGGGTAAGAATAAACTCAGAGGAAAAAAATAACCTTTTTACTTGGAGAGGGATAATATTTGCTTAGATAGAATGTCTTTCACAATATAATGGGAGGCATCACCAGCTCTTTTGGAGTCATTGCAAATCACACCAGGTGGCACTCATTTGGCTCAGATGCTAGAAATTGAGACACAGCTATGATCAAGTACATATCTCAGTTTAGGATGCTGTAGAAAATGGCAGTATGATGACCTGTTTGTTCTCTGTTGCTTTCATCCCTCACAGCTTTCACTCTTTTACCTTCATTTAGTGGGCAATTTGATGTTAGTGGTGTTGTTAATATGAACTTTTTTAAGTCACTGAACTTCTCTTTTGGTAGAAATTTAAGATGTACCTCCACGGCTCTTATATGAAAATGTCATGGACTTAGTGGAAAAAAATGATTGACAAAGAGCCTTTTGAGAGGGATTTTCAGAGTGCCCTCCAAACTAAACTTCATGTCAAGACTTCCAGCCATGTGAATTCCCAAGTTATTTTATACAGACAGCTCCAGGTGCTCTACCATCTTCTCCGCTGGTCACATTGCTATTCCTTTCCTCTTAAAACAGTTTAGAGAACAGAGCCATTAACAAGGCTAGGACTACAGTGAAACCAAAAAAATCTTAGGCGAAAGCTAATTCTATTCTCTTCTATGATCTGAGTCCCTGAACAATGTTCACATAGCATAGTTGCGGTTATTTTTATCAACATAAATAAATATTGTGGATTGGTTCTGTACTGTCAGCTCTTAGTATCTTTTCAATTGATCTACTGCTACAACTGGAAAAAGCCCAAAAGACTAGTGCCATACAACCATTATGGGAGTGAGAATTATTTACTCTACAAAAGATTAATGCCATATAACCATTATGCGAATGAGAATTATTTACTCTACAAAGCTGTAGAGTAACAGTTACTAACTTTTAAATTACTGATTGTTGGTCAAATAAGTTTGTAAATATGATATATATGTTTGCTCACTTGTGACTTATATTGGGTGTGGGGGACAGGCTATAAGCAGGCCAGGTCGTTGTAGCCTAAGGTTTGGTTTTGGGACTAAGCTTTTCCCCACACCCTTGACTGATTGTATGATCTGGGTGGTGCACTCTCATGAGGAATCCAATTATGCCTTGGATAAGTGACTTTGTATCAGAGACTTCCTTGTTTGTATATTGGATTAAGGGATTTTGGTTTTCTACACTATAAAGTGGGACAGACCAGGAGCTTGGACACACAGTTCCTGCTATCACAATTGCAGGGGCTTCCCTGATCCCTTGCCCTTCATGGGAAGAGCTGGTTTTCTGCTTTTCCCTTGTCTTCTGTTGTGGTTTGCCTGTCTTGGTGAGACACCAATAAATAGGATGGCCCCCCGTCCTCTGACTCCGCCATTTCTTTATCGTCTGCCCGAATCCAATGGGAACCTGCATGTGAATGGCCACGATGGCGGCTCCTGGCCTTATACTGGTTTTGAGTTAAATGATTAACATACTAGAAAAAATTTAGAGATTTGCTTTCCTAAAACATATTAGTCTATTAATTACTAAGGTAATCCATACATATACAAAGAAAGATTGCTTCCCTTGATATGTTTGTGCACATTTAAGGTAACAATAATTAAAATTAAATAGTAACTCCAAATTTTTCATTAATCTAAATTTTTAATAGAAAATAAGTAGTACCTCTCACATGCCTCTTTAGGGAAGACTTTTATTTCTAGAGGATTATTATGATATCCAAGAATCTATTAGCTTCTATATTATCATTATAGTCATTCTTCATTTACCTTTTTTATGCTGACACACTTGGGTTTCTCTTTCCTCTTCTTGTTTAGGAAGGCAGCTTTCTTTTATGTTCTTTGCAACAATGTTGAGATGTGAGACCAACACAAGACAATAAGATACTAGCTATTCATCAGGATTAGGTGAAAGACATAAATATTTAACCAAAATTAATAAGAAGGGATATAACAAACTCACCTTCTTACAATTCATTTGAAAGTCAGATAATATCAATTAGAATTTATCAAATAAGAACAGGCAGGTGAGGGTGACAATATCTTACTTACTTTAGAGCCAGCAGCCACAGCCAGGGCCACTATCACAGCAGCCTTCTGGCCTATGCAGGTTCGCATTGGATTCAGGCAGTCGGCAAAGAAACAGTGGAGCCAAAAACTGATGGGCCATAGTCTGTAATTCTAGCTTGCACCCGGCGGGCAAGTAAAAAATACACACTGGGCTCCAAAACCCAGTCACATTCAGTGCTCACAAAGCTACTGATTTATCTGAGTTTCCTAGAATCAAAGGTTTCTAGCTCACCAGCCTTATTCTCCTCAGTTCCCCATCTCCTTCCTTATCCCAGATACAAACTCTACACAAACTGGCATCTCACTCAGCACTCCGCCATCTTGGCTGCTTTTCCTGGCCTCCTCCATGTGGCCTTTCTCTGCTCTCCTCTGCTCTCTCTTCTAATGATAATCTCAGGAACCAAGAGCGAACTCTCGTTCTGCCCCCATTTTATATTGTAGCTTCACAACCTCTAATCCAATATACAAAATAGGGAAGTCTCTAATACAGTCACTTCTCTGAGGCATGATGGGATTGTACCACCCCACATCAAAGCGGGTGGGAAAGGCTTAATCCCAAAACCGAGCCCCAGGCTACAAACACATTAATATCACCTGGGCAATGGCCTCCACCACGTGGGCAGCTCCACTTTAACAAAGTGAGTGTAATACATTTTATTTGCCCAACACTTACCTTACAGGAATATTTGATGATGAATGACTCACTCATAAAATATTTTAAGTCAGCATGTTCTCAACACTCATTGACCATGTTTAAGAAACTCCAAATATCCTGATAAAACAGAAAAACTCAGGTAGGTAGCCATAATTGGGTGGAAACAAGCCCAGTATACTTAATACTTCACCAAATCAGAATCCTAACCTTCCAGCTGCTAATGTCCTAAGAGATAAGCATTAAATGAAGTTGACCTAGACTCTATTTAATTCAGTTTCAGTACAAAAACTTTTCTGGATAAGTATATTACTGTTTTCTAAAAAGTTCCTGGGACTCTCTACAGTTAATTCCCACCGATTCCTGCAAGATAGGCACCATTAGACCTATTATAAAGAGGAAAATGAAAGCAAAGAGACCTTAGAATGATTTGCCCAGGGGAAGAACTTGAGAATGAAACTCATTTACTGGGCCCTGAGGGCAGTACTTTATCCACTATGCTAAACTGTCTTTGTACCAAACTACTTATAGGAATACTTTCATGTGTACATTAGAATCATCACCATTACCACTTATTCAAGCTAATGCATGTCTACTGGTAGGCTCTTTCCAATATGTGAAAACACCCAGCTACAAACTAGTACGTTTCCATTCATGTAAACACAGACCTCCCTCTAATGCTTCAGCTTATTTACTAGTAAGTCAGGATTCCTGCAGGAAAGGAAAGAGAATCCTTGGCCTTGCAACTTCTGGCACGTTCAAGGTTAAATTCACTAAGAATTCAGGATGCTTATATTTTATTTGAACTTTGGATGTCAATACTGAGGCCAGTATTATAAGATTGGAACAAAATGTTAAAAGCAAATTAGGTTAGGTAAGATTAATTTAGGTTATGTCTATAAAGTCTACACTGTAGACAACAGGTCTATACTGGATTTCTTAGCTTCTAGTAAATGGATAATAAATACTAAAAATATATAATTGCCTACTTTAAAAGAGAGTTATAAAATTTGAATTTTATGAAAAAAGTATTTGATTCAGCTGAGTTTTTTCCCCTTTATTTATTCATTAAATGCATAGATATTTGTGGAGCACCCATTGTATACACTAAGACAAAGTATATAGTGAGTAGGCATTGCACTAGGACAGAGGAGACTCCCAGGGACCCACTCTGCCTCTGCCAGCATAAAGCTCTTTTTTGGCAGAGAGGACCCATGAAATGTAGTCAAGCATTTCATGGTACACAGGACCATAGAGTGCTATGTGCCGGGTACACCATTAGGTACCTAACCACCAGGGTGAGCCAGACAACCACCAAGGAAGACATCCCAGTGACAAAGAAAAGATCTGTACAGATTAGAGAAATGTTTTGAAAATCTATTTGATTTTTAAATGTATTCTGAGACTGACTTTATCCTATCTTGTGGTGGTTGTGAGAGTATTAAAAAGGAAAGAGGAAGAATTAAAGAAAAACTTGGATTTCTTTTTTTTAGAAAGTAAATGGATTTACTAAAAATGTGAATAAATCTAACCAAGGAGATTGAAGACTTGTACTCGGAAAATTATAAAACATTGATAAAAGAAATCAGGAAAGATACAAATAAGTGGAGGCATATACCATGTTCATGGTTAGGAAGAATAAACATCATAAAAATGTCTATATTACCCAAAGCAATTTATAAATTCACTGCAATACCAATTAAAATACCAATGACTTACTTCAAAGATATAGAACACATATTCCAAAAATTTATATGGAACCAAAAGAGAATACGAATAGCCTCAGCAATCTTGAAAAGGAAGAATAAAGCGGGAGGTATCACACTTCCAGATATCAAGTTATATTATAAGGCCATTGTACTCAAAACAGCATGGTACTGGCACAAGAACAGGCACATAGATCAATGGAACAGAACAGAGAACCCAGAAATAAACCCACACTTTTATGGACAATTGATATTTGACAAAGGAGATAAGAGCATACATTGGAGTAAAGACAGCCTCTTCAACAAATGCTTTTGCAAAAATTGGACAGCTACCTGCAAAAAAATGAAACTAGACCACCAACGTACACCATTCAAAAAATAAACTCAAAATGGATAAAAGACTTGAATGTAAGCCGTGAAACCATAAACATCTTAGAAGAAAACAGAAAGTAAGCTCTCTGACATCTCTCGCAGCAATATATTTGCCGATTTGTCTCCACAAGCAAGTGAAATAAAAGACAGGATAAACAAATGGGACTTTATCAAACTAAAAAGCTTCTACACAGCTAAAGACAATAAGAAGAGAATAAAAAGACAAACTACACAATGGGAGAATATATTTGACATTGCATCTGATAAGGGGTTAATAACCAAAATTTATAAAGAACTTGTAAAACTTAATACCAGGAAATCAAACAATCTAATCCAAAAATAGGCAAAAGAAATGAATAGACACTTCTCCAAAGAGGACACACAGATGGCCAATAGGCATATGAAAAAATGTTCAAAATCACTAATGATTAGAGAAATGCAAATTAAAACCACAATGAGATATCACCTCACACCAGTCAGAATGGCGCTCATCAATAAAACAACACAGAATAAGTGCTGGCAAGGATGTGGAGAAAAGGGAACCCTCCTGCACTGCTGGTGGGAATGCAGACTGGTGCAGCCACTGTGGAAAACAGTATGGAGATTTCTCAAGAAATTAAAATCAAACTGCCTTTTGACCCAGCTATACCACTGTTAGGAATATACCGCAAGAACACCATAGCGCTGTTTGAAAAGAAGAAATGCACCCCCATGTTTATGGCAGCATTGTTCACAATAGCAAAGATCTGGAAACACCTAAGTGTCCATCAGAGGACGAGTGGATTAAAAAGCTTTGGTATATATATATACTATGGAATGCTACTCAGCCATAAGAAATGATGACATAGGATCTTTTACAACAACATGGATGGGCCTTGATAACATTATACTGAGCGAAAGAAGTAAATCAGAAAAAACTAAGAACTATATGATTCCATACATAGGTAGGACATAAAGATGAGACTCAGAGACATGGACAACAGTGTTGGGGTTACAAGGTAGGGGGAGGAGAGGGAGGGGGTTGGGGGAGGGGAGGGGCACAAAGAGCATGGCTTTTCAGCATTTGCCATATTCCCCGCTTAATCTATAGACAGACAGCAAATATTTACTTATGGTGTTCCCACTATAAAGACTGCTGTCTTAGGAACAAATGCTGATAAACTATTTCAGCAGTTCCTCCTTCTTCAAAGACTTATATGTTAACATAGAGCTCCATGTTTCATAGGACATACTCAAGCTCACTCCATGCTCCCTGGAGCTTTAGCACAAAACAATGCCTTTTTTTTTTCTTTTTTTTTTCTCTGTTTTCTTTTCTATTTTTTTTGTTGTATTTTTTCTTTTATTTATTTATTTTTTGTATTTTTCTGAAGATGGAAATGGGGAGGCAGTCAGACAGACTCCCGCATGCGCCTGACTGGGATCCGCCTGGCAAGCCTACCGGGGGGAATGCTCTGCCCATCTGGGATGTTGCTCTGTTGCAACCAGAGCCATTCTAGCGCCTGAGGCAGAGGCCATGGGGCCATCCTTAGTGCCCGTGGTGGCTTTGCTCTGATGAAGCCTTGGCTGCGGGAGGGGAAGAGAGAGACAGAGAGGAAGAAAAGGGGGAGGGGTGGAGAAGTAGATGGGTAGCACTTCTTCTGTGTGCTCTGACTGGGAATCGAACCCAGGAATCCTGCACACCAGGACAGTGCTCTACCACTGAGCCAACCGGCCAGTGCCTAGGAATGCCCTTGTTGATCAAGCTACGCAAAAGAAAATTATATGGGGCAACCATGACAGACCGAACAAGTCAGTCTCATACTATTCATCACCAGAACGCTGGAGCCCGGTGTAAACAGTTTCAACTTTCTCAGGAAGCAGCACGGCAGACTGGGAAATCCTGTCCAAGTGGTCCTATACTGCCCCTTCATTTGGAGTTAACCCTCAAGGACCCCTACCAGGACAACTTTGGCAGATGGATGTTACTCATATACCTTCATTTGGCAAAGAGTCGTATGTCCACATTACAGTGGATACATATTCCAGATCTATAGTAACCTCTGTCAGAACAAGAAAGGCTGCTAAGCATGTTATAGCTCATTGTTTGTATGCATTGTTCTATTATTGGATTTCCTAAACTGGCTAAACTGACAATGCTCCTGCATATGGAGCAAAAGCATTTATTGTATTTTGTCATGCTTACAATCTTTAAAGTTAAGATATTATTAAAGTGTATTCAGCAAACATTTTAAGGTCAATTTAAAAAAAAAATTTAAAAGGGGGTAGTCATATCCTGGAACTCCTACGGGTCTACCATATCATGCTTCTTACTTAAAAAAAAAATTTACATTTCTTTTGAATGCTGATGAACAGGAGACATCAAATCTTTTTCGCCTGCAAACTACTACCTTCTTCATTAGATCCAGCTAATAACACTGTCTTGTCTTTTTCCAAATAGCTCAGGATATATGGAAAAGATTTATATAGGCGGATGAGGATCCTCAAACCCCTCAGCGAAATCTTCTGAGCATGGCTTTTAAGATACCTAGAGGCAGAAAAAGCCCAATAGAGATCAGGGGAACTACTAGCTTTTAGGATACACCCTTAAAGGCTCCAACACCCCAAAGGGGTCTCATAGGATGCCATCTGGATCCTGCTTCAATAGTGGAAAGGAAGGTCATTGAGCTAAAGCCTTCCAGGCTTACATGCCTCTGCTGTGAGGAAACAGGGACACTGGAAGGTAGGCTTCCCCCTCACTCCTCTAAGGGAGGGTTCAGTCTCTTCCAGCCCTGCTCCAGCCACCTATGACCTAATCTTGCCCAGAATGCTGGCGTTTGCCACTGAAGGCTGAAGGTGCCCAGGGCCGTCGGCCCTATCTACAACACTGTGGATGAGCCTAGGGTATTTCTTCCAAAAAGCAGGTAAACTGATCTCATTTGCACAAGGGCCACTTAACTATGTTTTGCCTGAATAGTCAGGTTTTTTTATTCTTCCCTCAAAGATCTCTGTTGTGGGTGTTGATAGTCCTATTTTCTGCTGCTTTGCTTAATATATAGTGTTTCCTTTATCCCTCCTACCTCAATGCCCTACTCATATTTCAGGCTGGGACCTACTCCTAATTTAGAGCTCTCTTTCCCCCTTTTGCCAACTTCCATTATGAATCTACCTTTGCCACCCAGCTTAGTGTATCCCAAGGTTCTCTTTACCATGCCACAGTCGCAGAGCTCCAGGGAAAAGCAACCTGGTCTCATCTCTCCAGACAGAGGAGAACAGAAGCTCCATATCCATGCATGCTGCAAATGGCTTTTCCAGTCCACCCTGAATCATTACCAGCTAGAAGCAGCAGTCATTGGGATTTGGACATGAGCTGCAAAGTATAGAATGGTGACAACAATTCCAGTGCTATGAGGACTTTTCCTGGATGTGGACTTTTCCTGGACTCCTGCTCCCTGTGACAGCTCCTAACAGACTGAACTGTGGTTGGGTTGCATTTTTCAGGAATTTGGCATGGTGTTGGGGCCAACTTGGACTTGGTGAACATCTTAAGGACAGTACTCTTTTATGGATTCTTGCTGTATTGGCCAAGAGTTTGCTTAAAGGCTTTTAATCACTGTAAAAAAAAAATAGAAGACTGGATAAAGAATATGGGGCACATATACACCATGAAATACTATTCAGCTAGAAGAAATGATGACATTGGATCACTTACAGCAGAATGGTGGAATCTTGATAACATTATGCGGAGTGAAATAAGTGAATCAGAAAAAAACAAGAACTGCAGGATTCCATACATTGGTGGGACATAAAAACGAGACTAAGAGACTTGGACAGGAGTGGGGTGGTTACGAGGGGTGGGGGAGGGGAGGAGGGAGAGGGGGAGGGGGAGGGTACAAAGAAAACTGGATAGAGGGTGACGGAGGACGATCTCTCTTTGGGTGATGGGTATGCAACAGAACTAAATGACAAGATAACCTGGAAATGTTTTCTTTGAATATATGTACTCTGATTTATTGATGTCACCCCATTAAAATAAAAATTTATTTATAAATAAAAATGTGACTGATTTCATTTGACAAGACTTGTAAATTATTTTTCTGAGGACTGATGACCTTTCAGTAAGTGTTAGCTTTAAAACTATTTTCAAAAATAATTATGAAAATTGCCTGACCAGGCAGTGGCGCAGTGGATACAGCATCAGACTAGGATGTGGAGGACCCAGGTTCAAGACCCCGAGGTCACCAGCTTGAGTGTGGGCTCATCTGGTTTGAGCAAAGCTCACCAGCTTGGACCCAATGTCACTGGCTTGAGCAAGGGGTTACTCGGTCTGCTGAAGGGCCACGGTCAAGGCACATATGAGAAAGCAATCAATGAACAACTGATGATTGATGCTTCTCATTTCTCTCCATTCCTGTCTGTCTGTCCCTATCTATCCTTCTCTCTGACTCTCTCTCTCTGTCTCTGTTAAAAAATTAAATAAATAAATAATTATGAAATGTCATGATACAGTTTGATATGAAGTATTTCTTCAGAAATATTCAATGAAGCTGCCAAAGAGCATACAAGCATATTTAATTGGAAAAATTAAATTAAAGAGGTAATAAAAGTGAAAAAGTTAAGCAGTAAGGGCCTGGAAAACTAAGTTAATAATTGTAGTTTCCTTTAAATAATAAATTTTTAAAATTCTAATACAGTCCTCCCTAACCATATTGCGGTTCACTTTTCACAGTCTCATGGTATCACGGATTTTTAAATTGTATGTATCTAATTTTGTATCTTGGATTTTTTGCTATATTGTGGGATTTTTCAGTATATAGGTATTGTTATATATTTATTATCTTAATTTAGAAAGTGTTTAAGTCTATGGCCATACCACCCTCAATGCTCTCAATCTCGTCTGATCTTGGAAGAAAGTGTTTAAGAGCATAGGAAGTGGCGAGTGTGAGAAAGGTTAATAACAGTGTGGAAAAGGTTTATAAGATTGTGCAGAGGGTTTATAAAGCCAAAAAATATACATAAATAATAAAATAAATATAAGGCCACTACTTCATGGGTTTTCGCCTGTCTCAGGGAGTTCTGGAACCTAGCCCCCGCGGTAGAAGAGGGACCACTGTAAAGGTACAAAATATGTAAGAAATCTAACTTTGAGGAGCTTATGTCTTTGGAACTATCAGCCCCACACGCTCCGCTGGCTATTAAAACCTTTTCCTTCTGTCAAGTTTTCTGGGTGTCTTGTTCAACCATTGGTGGCCATTTCCTGCTACAACACAGCATTTGGCAGTGAAAAGAGCAGAGATTTCTGTCTGAAAGAAAGGGATGAAAGCTCTAAGAGATACAAGCTTAAACGGCCAGCACAGAAAATCCCGCTCACAGTCACTTACCCAGGGCTCCAGTGGAGGGAGAGCTGAGAGGACTAGAGTTGCATGAGAAGAGAGTACAGTTGAAAGCTCAGGGAGATCACTACCGGAAACCCTATGCTGAGTCATTCTCGAATACTGCAGTCGCCATCTTTCTTGGATGGAGCAATCCTCTCTGAGCGGAATCAACCTGGGGGAAAGCAATGACCCTATCCTTGGAAGTCTCTCTGGCCCCACCCATGAAGACCTGGTCATTCTGAGAAACCAGGAATCAGGTGGTCCATCAATGACTCAGTTTTCTGATGTTGAGGCCAATGCTTTCCCCTACATGCTCCTGAGTCTATGACTAGTGATTTCGCCTCACGGGAGATTCAGTACAAACTGTCTGGAATGTGGGCATCCCATATCTCTAGGTCTTGGAGGCCACACCCAACAAAGGTCTGTAAAAAAAGTCTGAACAGACTAAACCCTGGGGACCAGCCACACCAAAAACACTTCCTAATCCCTGAAATGCCACAGGTTCTAGACTCTCTCACAGGTTTTTCAGTGGCCAAGCCCAATAACCATCCAGTAGACAGAGGCTGCAGGAGGTGAGACTCAGGGAATCTTGGCCTTTTTTTATTATATAAATAAATTTTTATTTTAATGGGGTGACATCAATAAATCAGGGTACATATATTCAAAGAAAACATGTCCAGGTTATCTTGTCATTCAATTCTGTTACATACCCATTGCCCAAAGTCAGATTGTTCTCCATCACCTTCTATCTAGTTTTCTTTGTGCCCCTCCCTCACCCCCTCACCCTCTCCTTCCTTCCCTCCCCCTACCCCCCATAACCACCACACTCTTGTCCATGTCTCTTAGTCTCGTTTTTATGTCCCACCAATGTATGGAATCCTGCAGTTCTTGTTTTTTTTCTGATTTACTTATTTCACTCCGTATAATGTTAAAAGATCCCACCATTTTGTTGTAAGTGATCCGATGTCATCATTTCTTATGGCTGAATAGTATACCATGGTGTATATGTGCCACATCTTCTTTATCCAGTCTTCTATTTTTTTTACAGTGATTAAAGCCTTTAAGCAAACTCTTGGCCAATACAGCAAGAATCTATAAAAGAGTAGTGTCCTTAACATGCTCACCAAGTCCAAGTTGGCCCCAACACCATGACAAATCCCTGAAAAATGCAACCCAACCTCAGTTCAGTCTGTTAAGAGCTGTCACAAAGAGCAGGAGTCCAGAAAAAGTCCACATCCAGGAAAAGTCTGCATGGCACTGGAATTGTTGTCACAATTCTATACTTTGCAGCTCACGTCCAAGTCCCAATGACCGCTGCTTCTACTTGGTAATGATTCAGGTAGACTGGAAAAGCCATCTGAAGCATGTGTGGAGATGAAACTTCTGTTCTCCTCTGCCTAGAGAGATGAGACAGGTTGCTTTTCCCTGGAGCTCTGTGACCCAGGCTTGGTAAAGAGAACCTTGGGATACACTAAGCTGGGTGGCAAAGGTAGATTCATAATAGAAGTTGGCAAAAGGGGGAAAGAGAGCTCTAAATTAGGAGTAGGTCCCAGCCTGAAATATGAGTGGGGCATTGAGGTAGGAGGAATAAAGGAAACACTATATATTAAACAAAGCAGCAGAAAATAGGACTATCAACACCCACAACAGAGATCTTCGAGGAAAGAATAAAATACCTGACTATTCAGGCAAGACATAGTTAAGTGGCCCTTGTGCAAATGAGATCAGTTTACCTGCTTTTTGGAAGAAATACCCTAGGCTCGTCCACAGTGTTGTAGATAGGGCCGACGGCCCTGGGCACCTTCAGCCTTCATGGCAAACCCCAGCATTCTGGGCAAGATTAGGTCATAGGTGGCTGGAGCAGGGCTGGAAGAGACTGAACCCTCCCTTGGAGGAGCAAGGGAGAAGCATACCTTCCAGTGTCCCTGTTTCCTCACAGCAGAGGCATGTAAGCCTGGCAGACTTTAGCTCAATGACCTTCCTTTTCACTATTGAAGCAGGACCCAGATGGCATCCTATGAGACCCCTTTGGGGTGTTGGAGCCTTTAAGGGCATATCCTAAAAGCTGGTAGTTCCCCTGATCTCTATTGGGCTTTTTATGCCTCTTGGTATCTTAAAGGCCATGCTCAGAAGATCTCCCTGAGGGGTTTGAGGATCCCCATCTGCCTATAAAATCTTTTCCATATATCTAGAGCTATTTGGATAAAGACAAACCAGTGTTATTAGCTGGATCAAATAAAGAAGGTAGTAGTTTGCAGGCGAAAAAGATTTGGTGTCTCCTGTTCATCAGCATTCAAAAGAAATTTAACATTTTTTTAAAGTAAAAAGCATAATATGGTAGACCCATAGGAGTTCCAGGATATGACTCCCCCCCTTTTAAATTCTTTTAAATTGACCTTAAAATATTTGCTGGGTACACTTTAATAATACCTTGACTTTAAAGATTGTAAGAATGACAAAATACAGTAAATGCTTTTGCTCCATATGCAGGAGCATTGTCAGTTTAGCCAGTTTAGGAAATCCAATAATAGAACAGTGCATACAGAAAATGAGCTATAACATGCTTAGCAGCCTCTACTGTTCTGACAGAGGTTACGATAAATCCAGAACATGTATCCAATGTAATGTGGACATGGGACTGTTTGACAAATGAAGGCATATGAGTAACATCCATTTGCCAAAGTTGTCCTGGTATGGGTCCTTGAGGGTTAACTCCAAATAAAGGGGCAGATTGTAGTATAGGACCCATTGGACAGGATTTCCCAATCTGCCGTGCTGCTTCCCGAGAAAGTTGAAACTGTTTACACAGGGCTGCAGCTTTCTAGTGATGAATAGTATGAGACTGAATTGCTCGATCTGTCATGGTTGCTCCAAATAACTTTTTTTTGGGTAGCTTGATCAATAAGGGCATTCCTAGGCCCTGGCCAGTTGCCTCAGTGGTAGACCATCAGGCTGGCATGCAGGAGTCCTGGGTTTGATCCCTGGCCAGGGATTCCCAGCCAGTACACACAGGAGAAGTGCCCATCTACTTCTCCAACCCTCCCCCACTCCTTTCGCTCTGTCTCTCTCCACCCCTCGCGCAGCCAAGGTTCCATTGGAGTAAAGTTAGCCCAGATGCTGAGGATGGCTTTGCGGCATCTGCCTCAGGTGCTAGAATGGCTCTGGTTGCAACAGAGCAACACCCCAGATGGGTAGAGCATCCCCCTGTGGTAGGCGTGCCAAGTGGATCCCGGTTGGGCACATGCGGGAGTCTGTCTGACTGCCTCCCTGTTTCCAACTTCAGAAAAAGAAAAAAAACAGAAACAAATAAAGGGCATTTTCTAGTGCTAAAGCTCCAGGGAGCATTGAGTGAGCTTGAGTATGTCCTATAAAACATGGAGCTCTATGTTGACATACAAGTCTTTGAAGAAGGAGGAACTGCTGAAATAGTTCATCAGCATTTGTCCCTAAGACAGCAGTCTTTATAGTGGAAACACCATAAGTAAATATTTGCTGTCTGTATATAGATTAAAGGGGGAATATGGCATATGCTGAAAAGCCATGGTCATGGCATATAACTCTAGACTTTGAGCTGATTTTAAGTTGACGGTTTCAGTATAAAGTTGTCCATTGATTTGCAAGAGCGTTTTGCCATTTAGTGGAAGTTTCCCAGAGCCATTGTTGTTGATCCTTTGAAAAAAGGAACAACAATAATTTTGCGGCTCGAAACCTATAAGCTGTAAGGGTCGCCTATGCCCCTTGATAATCCAGGAGGCAACAAGATCAAAATATGGAAGTATATTCCATGGGCTATTAGAAGGTTCAATGTGCCCAAGCTGTAGTTGCTTTTGTACCAATTGAGCAGCTGCCCTAAGTTTCTCCTGAGAAAGGGGCCATTGGTCTACCCATTCAGGATTATCTGATTTCCAAGTAATTGGGTCTGCACAATGCATTATTGAGGTAGCAGGAGCTACCAAGGCCCCTATGCTAAATTTTGATATCCTAATCCACACCTTCTGGTATTGGGTGCCATTTCTATGGGGGTGAGAATTCCTCGCTGTTCTTTCCCTAGTCCCTTGGTGGGCAAAAATCCCTGATCAATCATCTGAGTACTGACTAAACCATTAGGACTGACAAGCAATGCTCCCATATTTTTCAAAACATCTCTACCCCACAAATTAACTGACCATCCAGGGAGCAGATAAGGCTTAAAAAAATCCAGAATGACCTTCTTAATCTTACCCATGTAGAAAACTAGAACTTTGTTGAGGGGATTTACTCTGCCCTATACCTTGGAATTCTGTGGCTGCTGCATGAGTGGGCCAGGAAGGAGGCCAATGTAGCTTAGCAATAACAGATACATCAGCTCCAGTATCTAAAAGTCCTTTAAATTTATGCTCATATATTGTTAGTTCCATTTCAGGGCGTTCCTGACCTATTTTTTTTTAAATCCAATTGGCAAAATCAGAGGACCCAAATCACCAATTTGCTTGGGGCTCCTTTTGCAGGATGTGGCCTGAGAAGCAGAATTAGCATCCTTATACTATTTTTCTAACTGCCTGAATTAGCCGTGAGACATATTCTTTTTTTATTATTATTAATTTTGATAGGGTGACATTGATAAAATTGTCTTCCGTCACCTTCTAACTGGTTTTCTTTGTGCCCCCCCTCCCCCAACACCCTCCCTCCCCTCCCCCCCACCCTGTACAACCCAACACTGTTATCCATGTCTCTGAGTCTCATTTTTATGTCCCACCTATGTATGGAATCATATAGTTCTAAGTTTTATCTAATTTACTTACTTCGCTCAGTATAATGTTATCAAGGTCCATCCATGTTGTTGTAAAAGATGCAATGTCATCATTTCTTATGGCTGAGTAGCATTCCATAGTATATATATACCAAAGCTTTTTAATCCACTCGTCCTCTGATGGACACTTGGGCTGTTTCCAGATCTTTGCTATTGTGAACAATGCTGCCATAAACATGGAGGTGCATTTCTTCTTTTCAAACAGCGCTATGGTGTTCTTGCGGTATATTCCTAACAGTGGTATAGCTGGGTCAAAAGGCAGTTTGATTTTTAATTACTTAAGGAATCTCCATACTGTTTTCCAAAGTGGCTGCACCAGTCTGCATTCCCACCAGCAGTGCAGGAGGGTTGCCTTTCCTATACATCCTCGCCAGCACTTATTCTGTGTTGTTTTATTGATGAGCGCCATTCTGATTGGTGTGAGGTGATATCTCATTGTGGTTTTAATTTGCACTTCTCTAATAATTAGTGATTTTGAGCATTTTTTCATATGCCTATTGGCCATCTTTGTGTCCTCTTTGGAGAAGTTTCTATTCATTTTTTTGGCCCATTTTTGGATTGGATTGTTTGATTTCCTGGTATTAAGTTTTACAAGTTCTTTATAAATTTTGGTTATTAACCCCTTATCAGACACATTGTCAGATATATTCTCCCATTGTGTAGTTTGTCTTTTTATTCTGTACTTATTGTCTTTATCTGTGCAGAAGCCTTTCAGTTTGATAAAGTCCCATTTGTTTATCCTGTCTTTTATTTCACTTGCCTGTGGAGACAAATCGGCAAATATATTGCTGCGAGAGATGTCAGAGAGCTTACTGCCTATGTTTTCTTCTAAGATGCTTATGGTTTCATGGCTTACATTTAAGTCTTTTATCCATTTTGAGTTTATTTTTGTGAATGGTGTAAGTTGGTGGTCTAGTTTCATCTTTTTGCCGGTAGCTGTCCAATTTTCGCAAAACCATTTGTTGAAGAGGCTGTCTTTACTCCAATGTAAGCTCTTATCTCCTTTGTCAAATATCAGTTGTCCATAAAAGTGTGGGTTTATTTCTGGGTTCTCAGTTCTGTTCCATTGATCTATATGCCAGTTCTTATGCCAGTGCAAGGCTGTTTTGAGTACAATGGCCTTATAATATAACTTGATATCCGAAAACGTGATTACCTACCATTTTATTCTTCCTTTTAAAGATTGCTGAGGCTATTAATGTTCTCTTTTGGTTTCATATAAATTTTTGGAATATGTGTTCTATATCTTTGAAGTAAGTCATTGGTATTTTAATCGGTATTGCATTGAATTTATAAATTGCTTTGGGTAATACAAACATTTTAATGATGTTTATTCTTCCTAACCATGAGCACAAAATATGCCTCTAGACATGAACAGACACTTCTCCAAGGAGGAAGTACAAATGGCCAAGAGATATATGAAAAGATGCTCATCTTCTTTAGTTATTAGAGAAATGCAAATAAAAACTGCAATGAGATACCACCTCACACCTGTTTGATTAGCTATTATTAACAAGACAGGTAATAGCGAATGTTGGAGAGGCTGTGGAGAAAAAAGAACCCTCATACACTGTTGGTGGGAATGTAAAGTAGTACAACCATTATGGAAGAAAGTATGGTGGTTCCTCAAAAAACTGCAAATAGAACTACCTTATGACCCAGCAATCCCTCTACTGGGTATATACCCCAAAAACTCAGAAACATTGATACGTAAAGACACATGCAGCCCCATGTTTATTGCAGCATTGCTCACAGTGGCCAGGACATGGAAACAACCAAAAAACCCATCAATAGACAACTGGATAAAGAAGATGTGGCACATATACACTATGGAATACTACTGAGCCATAAGAAATGATGACATCGGATCATTTACAGCAAAATGGTGGGATCTTGATAACATTATACGAAGTGAAATAAGTAAATCAGAAAAAAACAGGAACTGCATTATTCCATACGCAGGTGGGACATAAAAGTGAAACTAAGAGACATTGATAAGAGTGTGGTGGTTACGAGGGAAGGGGGGAAAGGGAGAGTGAAAGGGGGAGGGGCACAAAAAATAGATAGAAGGTGACAATCTGACTTTGGGTGATGGGTATGCAACAAAACTAGATAGAAGAGGACAATCTGACTTTGGGTGGTGGGTATGCAACAAATTGAAAGACAAGATAACCTGGACTTGTTATCTTTGAATATATGTATTCTGATTTATTGATGTCGCCCCATTAAAAAAATAAAATTAAAAAAAAAGAGAGAAAAAAAAATATGCCTCTACTTGTTTGTATCTTCCCTGAGTTCTTTATCAATGTTTTATAATTTTCCGAATACAAGTTTTTAATCTCCCTGGTTAAATTTATTCCTAGGTAATTTATTTTTTTGGTTGCAATGGTAAAAGGGATTGATTCTTTAATTTCTCTTTCTGACAGTTCATTGTTAGTGTATAAAAATGCCTCTGATTTCTGAGTATTGATTTTATATCCTGCCACCTTGCTGAATTCATTTATCATGTCTAGTAGTTTTTTTACTGAGACTTTAGGGTTTTCTATATACAATACCATATCATCTGCAAATAATGATAGTTTTACTTCTTCTTTTCCAATTTGGATGCCTTTTATTTCTTCTTCTTGTCTGATTGCTGTGGCTAAGACTTCCAGAACTATGTTGAATAAGTGTGGTGAAAGGGGGCACCCCTGCATTGTTCCTGATCTTAAGGGGATTGCTTTTAATTTTTGCCCATTGAGTATGATATTGGCTGTGGGTTTGTCATAGATGGCCTTTATCATGTTGAGGTATGTTTCCTGTACTCCCACTTTGCTGACAGTTTTGATCATGAATGGGTGTTGGATTTTATCAAATGCTTTTTCAGCATTTATTGAAATTATCATGCGGTTTTTCTCTTTCCTTTTTTTTATGTGATGAATCACATTGATTGATTTGCGAATATGGTACCAGCCTAGCCTCCCAAGAATAAATCCCACTTGATCATAGTGTAAGATTTTTTCATATATTGCTGGGTCCGGTTTGCTAATATTTAGTTGAGTATTTTGGCATCTAAATTCATCAGGGATATTGGCCTATAATTTTTTTGTGTGTCTTGTCTTTGCCTGGTTTTGAAATCAGAATTATGCTCGCCTCATAAAAGAAGCTTGGAAGTCTTCCTTCCTCTTGAATTTTTTGAAATAGCTTGAGAAGGATAGGAGTGAGTTCTTCTTTGAATATTTGGTAGAATTCACTTGTGAAGCCATCAGGCCCAGGACTTTTCTTTTTTGTGGAGTTTTTTGATAACTGTTTCAATCTCATTTGTTGTAATTGGTCTGTTTAGGTTTTCTGATTCTTCCAGATTAATTTTTGGAAGATTATATGTTTCAAGGAATTTGTCCATTTCATCTAGGTTGTCTAGTTTTTGGCGTACATTTCTTCATAGTATTTTCTTACAATATTTTGTATTTCTGTTGTTTCAGTTGGTATTTCTCCACTCTCATTTCTAATTTTATGTATTTGAGTCCTCTCTCTTTTTTTCTTGGTGAGTCTGGTTAAAGATTCATCGATATTTTTTACCTTTTCAAAGAACCAGCTTCTGGTTTCATTGATCCTCAGTATTTTTTCCTTAGCCTCTATGTCATTTATTTCTGCTCTGATCTTTATTATTTCCTTCCATCTACTAGCTCTGGGCTTTACTTGCTGTTCTTTTTCTTGTTCTTTTAGATGTAGGGTCAAGTTGTTTACTTGAGCTTTTTCTAGCTTCTTAGGTATGCCTGTAATGCTATGAAATTCCCTCTGAGGACTGCTTTTGCTGTGTCTCATAAATTTTGAGTTGATGTATGCTCATTATCATTTGTTTCCAGGAATTTTTAATTTCTTCTTTGATCTCATTGTTTACCCATTCATTATTTAATAACATGCTATTTAGTTTCCAAGTGTTTGATTATTTTTTAGTTTTTCTGTTGTGGTTGATTTCTAGTTTAATGCCATTGTGATCAGAGAAAGTGCTCGATATAATTTTAATCTTCTTAAATTTGTTAAGACCACTTCTGTGCCCTAACATGTGGTCTATTCTAGAGAATGTACCATGAGCACTTGAAAAGAATGTATATTCTGCTGTTTTAGGGTGAAAGGTTCTGAAGATATCTATTAAATCAAGTTTATCTAATATGTCCTTTAAGTCTGATGTTTCTTTGTTAATTTTCTTTCTTGAGGATCTATCTAATGATGTTAATGGGGTATTGAAATCCCCTACGATTATAGTATTGCTGTTGATCTTGTCCTTTAAATCTATCAAAGTCTGCTTTATATATTTAGATGCTCCTATATTAGGTGCTTAGATATTTATAACGGTTATATCTTCCTTTTGGATTGCTCCCTTTATGATATAGTGACCTTCTTTATTTCTAACTATAGTCTTTGATTTAAAGTACATTTTGTCTGATATAAGTATTGCTACTCCAGCTTTTTTTTTCATTTCCATTTGCATGAAATTTTTTTTTCATCCTTTTATCTTTAGTGTATGTGCATCTTTTGATTTAAGGTGTGTCTCTTGTAGACAGTATATGTATGGGTCCTGTTTTCTTATCCACATAGCTACCCTATGTCTTTTGATCAGATCATTTAATCCATTTACATTTAAGGTTATTATTGATAAATAATTGTTTATTGCCATTTTATTTTTTAAAACTGTACTCCTATTTGCTATAATCTTTTTCTCCTTTGATCTGTTTACAACAAGTCCCTTAGCATTTCTTGCAGCCTTGGTTTGGTTGTAGTGAATTCCTTGAGAATTTTTTTTGTCTGTAAAGCTTTTTATTTCTCCTTCAATTTTAAGTTAGCCTTGCTGGATAAAGTAATCTTGGTTGTAGACTCTTGTTCTGCATTACTTTGAATATTTCTTGCCATTCCCTTCTGGCCTCAAGTGTTTCTGTTGAGAAGTCAGAAGTCATCCTTATGGGGACTCCTTTGTAGGTGATAGCCTTTTTTTCTCTAGCAGCTTTTAATATTTTCTCTTTATCACTTAGCTTTGGTATTTTAATTATGATGTGTCTTGGTGTTGGTTTTTTTGGGTTTCTCCTTAATGGAGTTCTCTGTGCTTCCTGAACATGTGAGATGTTTTCCTGCCTTAATTGAGGGAAGTTTTCAGCTATGATATGCTTGAACAAAGTCTCTATCCCTTGTTCTTTCTCTTCTTCTTCAGGAACCCCTATTAATGCGGATGTTATTTCTCTTCATGTTGTCACAGAGCTCCCTAAGAGTTTCCTCAGATTTTTTGAGTCTCTTTTCTTTTTTCTGCTCTGCTTCCATGCCTTTATTTATCGTGTCCTCTAACTCACTGATTCAATTCTCTGATTCATTCATCCTGCTTTTAATTACTTCCATTTTGTTCTTTATTTTAGATATTGTATTTGTCATTTCTGACTGATTCTTTTTTATTATTTCAATGTCCTTTTTTATATTTGCTATCTCTTTATTTAGGTTTTCATAATGACATCTATTTTTTTTCTAATATCTTTGAGCATCCTAACAATTATTATTTTAAACTCTGCATCTGGTTATTTGGTTATATCTGATTCATTTAGGTCCTTTTCTGGGGATTTCTCTTGGTTCATTTGTGTTGCATTTCTCTGCCTCCGCATTTTCTCTGTGTAAAGGAAGGTTTTGGCCCCTGGAGTCCACAGGGTATGGCCTCTGTTCCCTAGGTATGGTCTGTCGGCAGGCCGGCCACCCCCTCTTCTGTTGCTGCCTAGGGCTTTTGGGTTTGGGCGTTGCTGGTGCCTGCCCACTGGGGCTGTTTCTGTGGTTTCCACCTCTCCTTCATGGCAGTGGCTGTGCTCATGTGCTCGAGTGCACAAGCCTTGGTGGCCTTGTCCTTTGCCCTGCCCCCATAGGTGGCATTATTCTCGGTCCTGAGGGCACTGGCCAGCACTTTTTCTCAGCTGCAGGTCTCTGCCTGTTTCTGGGCTTTCACCCCACCCTTGCAGGAAGAGCCCACTCGTGGAATGGCTGCTAGCCTTGGCTCTACTGGCCAGACAGGACTGCCTGCCCATGCTCAGCTCAGTAGCAGAACTCCACCTGTTCTGGGCTTTTGGCTCCACCCCCATGGGTGGAGCTGGCTCCCAAGTCAAGCCACAAGCCTCGGTTCCACAGGCAGGGCAAGGCTGTGCTCCTGTGCCCTTGCTCAAGGGCCAGTCTCCACCCCTTCCTTGGTTCCCACCCTTCTCCCGTAGGCTGGATTACAGGCTGCTGGCAGCTGGGCTTGACCGCTTTTGCACGCCTACTGCTCCCCAACTGGGCAAGATTGAGATCACACGTGAGCCCAGTGGCAACCAGCCAGCTTCCACCCCTGCCAACAGAACCGCCTCTCTGCGTCCCGCTGCCGCCCACCCTCCAGCAAGTCCTCAGCCCTGTGGGGTGCGGGCGCTGCAGCTCAGACCCTAACACTCACTACTATAGACCCGAAAGCTCCCTCCTTCTAAGCAACTCTGCTCTCAGTGCCGCAGGAGAGCTTGTTTGGCTGGTGTCCTGCTTCCCTTTTCTGGTATTGTTGTTTCTGGGGGAAATATTCACTTCAGATTTGGGGAGTGACTCCACCCAGGGGTTAGGGTGGCTGTCTCCCAAGATGTTTCTCCCTGTGCCTCCTAGATTACACTCTCTTCCTGCTACTCTGGTATTCTCCTCTCTCCCTGTCCCCCGGAGCCCCGGGTGAGTGGTTGTGAGAGAGGTGTTCTGCACGGTCCCTTTAAGAAGAATCCTGGGTCTGAGAAATCAGACTTTTTCTCAAAAACAGTATCCTGACTTGTTTCCAACTAAATACTGTTCTTACGCCTCTTCTGGGCTCTGAGGCTGCAGACTGTGGCTTTGTTCCTGGGGCTCAGGACGCACCCCTCTCTGCTAAACTCACTTCCTGCCACGCAAGTCTCTCCAGGCTGCCATTTGCTCCAGGGAGCTGGGCAGCCCTTTCCGCATCTCCACTTTTCCTACCAGTCGTGGTGTGGCTTCTTCAGTGTTCCTTGGTTGAAGAGTCCTCTTAGTTTAGTCCAAAGTTGATTTTCCAGATGATAGTTCTTAAAATTAGTTTGTAATCCCCTTTGGTTCTGGGAGGTGGATGTTGGTACATCCACCTACTCCAGTGCCATCTTGTCTTCTCTCAATCTTGGCCTTTTAAGTGGACCATGCCCCAGGTTCTGAGTGGGAAAAAGCCAGCCTAGGTGTGCAGCTTGGTATTTCCATGAGCACCTGGGCCCATCAGAGGCAGCCACAAACCCTGGATTGCTTGTAGCTCCAAGATGGTTGCTGAGGGCCAGTCATGGGCACTGTCTCCCAGTTAACTGCACCGGGCTCCCTCCAGGGAGGCCCAGGTCTGGCACATCCAGTGGCCAGCTGTGGAGAGCATCTTTTCAAGACCTAAAAACCCTTGCTGGAGTGGTATCCGAAGGAAGGGTTCCTCACAACCAGGCCAGCTGAGTTGAGTTCTGCTTTCTGTGATCCTCATCAGCACATTGGTTCATGTGCATTTAATAGGATGGAACTTTACAGTCAGTAGGACCAAGTGCTGGATATCCTGCCTCACTAGGCTAAATTCCACTGGGAGAAAGGAGAGAAGCTTGAAGCACAGACATTTAAAGTGTGGGTCCATGTGAGCTTATTTTTCAGTGTGGTCAAGTGGCTTAGACACTTTCTGGGGAGGTACAGTCAGCAACAGGAAAGGACTATCTCAATTTTCCTCCCTGAAACCAGGGTCTCACCAGCAGCAAGAACTTCTGCAAAGGGGACTGTCAGACTTACCTGATCTGAACCTGTGGCTCACATTGCTAGAGAGAAATAAAATTTAAGTATCTAGCAGTGGCTAAGGGATGAGGCTCCACAGTAAAAGCTACATTTCCTTACTGAGCTTCTGACCAAGAGAACTCTGAAGTAGGTCTTACTTACATGTTGTTTTACTCACAATCTCTGTTGCCCTAACCCACCAAGCATGCAACCTGTAGAGGGGTTGGTAGGGTGAGACCACAATACAGTCTTTCTATAGAAGATTCTGTGGAAAATAAGGCAGCTGCAAGGGGAGGTGGAACATCTGAAAAGTGGAGGCAAATCTTATGTAGCTTGGGGCTTTTATGGAGCTGCTGTCATCTCTAAGAAGGAGGAAGCTGAGTCTTATATATACACTGTTTGGCCCATCACATACCACCCAGACACAGGAAACACAGATACAAATAGCGAACAGAGCAGTACTCCACAGGTAACCCACGGCAGGTTATAAACAACAGCTTATGCCAACCCAAGAAGACCAATGACCAACACAATCAGTAGTGGGTAGCAGAGAGCACCAACCCTAAATTCAGCTAGCTACACAAGCAGCACATCCAAAGGAGAGGTTTAGTGTGCATGAGCAACTGTGGAGAATAAATACGCACAACAAGACGGACATTGCACAGTGTGTAGTACCCATGATGAAGGTTGACCCTTAGAGTCAGCCAGCCTAAAGTTATAACCATGCCCACAAAAGGCCCACCTACATTCAATACTCACAGACAACAGGAGGGAAAATAGTACCTTCAAGAAGTATTCCTAGAACTAGGAAAACAGGTGGCCTGGAGGTCAGTACCACCAAACCCATATTCCTCATAAAGACACTACAAAAAGTTCAAACACAAACAGCATTACCTAATATATAGACAAAATGGGCAGATAAAGAAATGTGATCCAAATGAACCAACAAGAGAAAACCTCAGAGGGTGTCTTAAAGATGGTGACGGAGTACATGGACATTCTAACTGCCACCTCCCAGGACCAAATTAGACTACAACTTAATTTAAGAACAATCATCTTGAAAAATCAACTTTGGACTAAATGAAGAGGAGTCTATAACCAAGGATCACAGAAGAAGCCACACCAAGACTGGCAGGAAGGGCAAAGATACAGAAAAGTCTGCCCCACTCCCAGGAGCGAGGGGTGGCTGACGGTTCAGAGGGACTCTCACTGCAGGAGGGTCCCCCTGAGAGGTGTAGGTACTCAGCCCCAGGACCAGAGCCCCAACTTAGAACCCCATAACCCAGAAGAGGCACCCAGGCAACATTTGGTGGTGAAAAGAGTAAGATGTCTGTCTGCAAGAAAGAGACGGAGCTCTCAGAGACACAGGCTATGTCTTAAAGGGCCCAGAAGAAAATCTTGTTCACAGCCACTTACCCCATGCTCTGGTGGAGGGAGAGCTGAGAGAACTAGAGTTGCATGAGGATAAAGTAAGTTGGAGGCCCAGGAAAAGACATTGTGGGGGTCAGCCACCAGAAACCCTGTGCTCAGTCATTCTCCAATACTGCAGTTGCCATCATTCTTGAGTGGAGCATCCCCTCTGTGTGGCATCAGCCTGGGGAAAGCAACTTCTTCACCCTCAGGAGTCTCTCCTATGCCAGTCATGGTGATGAGTCATTCTAAGAGGCCAGGAAGCAGGGGACACTTCAGTGACTCAGTTTTCTAGTGATGAGGCCAGAGCTTTCCCCCACAAGCTCTTAAATATAGACTGATGCTTTTCCCTCATGGGAGACTCTGTAGAAACTGTCCAGTGGGTGGTCAAACCACACCTATGTGTCACAGGGACTACACCCACCAGACTCCTGGGGCCAAACCCTACTGAGGTCCGTGGAAAAAGTCTGGAAAAAACAGACACCTGGGACAGAGGGCCAGAGCCACACCTACCACCATTCCTAATCCCTAAATTGCTGCAGGCCCTAAAATCTAGCAGAGGTTTTTTTCAGTGGCTGAGCCCAATAAGCCTCCAGTGGACAGAGGCTCTAGGAGGCCGGACTCAGGGAAACTTGACCTTTTAAGCAGAACTTTCCCCAGGTCCAGTGTTGGGGAATTCCACATATTTTTTGGTATTCTTGGTATTTCCACATGCACCTGAGCCCAGCAAAGTTAGCCACAAACTCTGGATTGCTTGTAGCTCCAAGAAGGTTTTGGAGGGCCCATGACAGGGAGTGTCATCCAATGGTCTGCACCTGTTTTCTGCCAGGAAAGCCCAGGGCTGGCACATCCAGTTGCCAGCTGCAGAAAACATAAATTTAGTACCTAACAACCCTTGTAAGAATTGTATCCAAAGGAACGGCTCCTCAGACCTGGCCAAGTTGAGGCAGAGTAGTTCTCTCTGTGATCAGCTCCAGCACAGAGGCTAATGTGCATTGGGTAGGGTGAAGCTTCACAGTCACTTAGCCTAGTGCTGAATATCCTGCCCTGCTGGGCTTGATTCCACACAGAGGAAAGTGAGAGAAGGTTGGAGCAAGAACACTTAATGTGTGGATCTCTGTGAGTATATTGTTGGATCTGGTCGAGGGTCTTAGCCACCTTTGAGGTGGTGGTCACAGTCAGCCCCAGGAGAGGACTCTCTCAGACTTCCTCCCTGAGACCAGGGTCTCATTAGCTGCAAGAACTTCAGCAAAGGGAAATGTCAGCCATACTTGGTCTAACCATGTGGCTCACCTTGTAGGAGAGAAATAAAATTTGAGTATCCAGCAGAGCTGAGGGATCAAGCTCTGGAATAGGAGACACATTGACTGTACTGAGCTCCTGACAAAGAGACTCCTGAAGTAGGAGGTTTCACAACCATTGTATTCAAAACCTCAACTGCCCTAACACACCAAGCATGCAAACTATAGAGGGGTTGGTTGGATGAGGCCAACCTGAGTCCACACAACAGTCTTGCTACAGAAGACTCTGTGGGAAGACCAAGCAGCTGCAAGAGGAGCAGAAGCAGCTGAAAAATGGAGACAAATCTCCCATAGTTTGGTCATTTACAGAGCTGCTGTCATCTCTAAAATGGAGGAAGCTGACCCTTATACAGAGGTTGGCCCCTCCCACACTAAAGCACAGAAAACTCAGACACAAACAGTAAAAAGTGCACTAGCTGCAGAAAGAAAGCCCACAGTGGGTTACAAACAACAGCTGACATCAACCCAAGAAGATCTAGAGCCAACACAACTGTTAATGGGTGGCAGGCAGCAACACTATAGACTCTGCTAGCTATACAAGCAGCATGCCCAATAATGGAAAGTAGCAGGCACCAGACACTGTAAAGAACAAACATGTCCAACAGGACAGACATTGCACAGTGTGTAATACACATGATCAAGGTTGACTATTAGAGCCAGCCAGCCTGAAAAGATAACCATACCCAAAAAAAGGACCAACTGCATTTAATACTTATAAAAAAAGAAGAGGGAAAAAGTACCTTCAAGAAGCATTTCTAGAACAAGGAAAACAGATGGCCTGGAGGTCCATACAACTAAGTACATCTTCTTCATAAAGACACCACAAAATTTTCAAAGTCAGAAAACGCTACTTAAAACACAGACAAAATAGGCAGACAGAGAAATGTGACCTGAATGAATCAACAAGAGAAATTCCCAGAAAAAGAACTGAATGAGATGGAAGTAACCAAAATACCAGATGCAGAGTTTAAAATAATGATTTCTAAAATGCTCAAGGACCTTAGAGCAACAACAGATGGACATAATGACCACCTAAATAAAGAGATAGCAAGCATCAAAAAGACATTGAAATCATAAAAAAGAACCAGCGACAAATGACAAATACAATATCAGAAATGAAAAATGTACTAGAAGGAATCAACAGCAGGCTGGATAAAGCAAAAAATCGATCAGGGATTTAGAGGACAAGATAAATGGAAACTAAGCTTTAAAAAGAAAAGAGGATCAAAAAATCTGAGGAAACTTTAAATAGCTCTGTGACAATATGGAAAGAAACAACATCTGAATCATAGGGGTTCCTAAAGGAGAAGAGAATGAAGAAGAGATAGAGAACATGTATGAAGCAATCATAGCTAAAAATTTCTCTAAAATGATGAAAGAAAAAGTCAAACAAGTTCAAGAAGCACGGAGTGAGCATTCCAATAAAGAGGAACCCAAGGAGAACTACACCAAGACACATCATAATTAAAGTATCAAATTTAAGAAACAAAGAAAGAACACTAAAAGCTGTAAGAGAAAAGCAGTTACTTATCTACAGTAGAGCCCCCATAAGGAGGACATTTGACTTCTCCACAGAAAAACTTTAGGCAAGATTGGCAAGAAACATTTGAAGTGATGCAAAACAAGAATCAACAACCTACAACCAAGACTACTGTATCCAGCAAGGCTATTGTTTAAAATTGAAAAAGAGGAGTGACGTCACGGAAATGGCGCTGTGAACAGCGCGTCCAACAGATCTCCCCAAAATCTCAACAAATTTATCAACTAGAAACAGAAAAATTTATCCTCGGAGCATTCCGGAGTTCCACACACACACTAAAAGCGAAAGGACTGTTGCCGAGGAGGGAGTACGCCTGTGGTGAGTCAACCCACATGTGCAGCTGCCCGCCCACACTTGGGGAGCGGCAGCCTGGGCAATGGCGGCAGCCGGCGTGCCCTGAGAAACCGCATGCGTGCCCCGAGAAACCGTACGCGTGCCCCGTGCCGTGGTCCGGAGAGTCCCGGCCACCGGCGTGAACTGAGAAACCACGCGCGTGCCCCGTGCCGCGGTCCGGAGAGTCCCGGCCACCAGCGTGCACTGAGAAACCGCGAGCGCGCCCCGTGCCGCGGTCTGGAGAGTCCCGGCCACCGGCGTGCACTGAGAAACTGCTCGAGCCCCGCACTGCGGTCTGGGAGGGGCGCCAAGCCTGTCTTTCCTAGTTGGGAGATTCTCTCCGTGGGCGGGGCACCTCACCCAGCCATTCAAGCTAACAATCAAGCATTGGGGGAGGGGCACGCAGGCAGCCTGAAATACTTTCTGGAGCACAGCTGCGGATCCAATCACTGAAATTAGCTTAACCCACAAAATCTGCGCACCCACGGGGCTCTAATTGATAAGATCTCTCCCAGTTCAGTGATCCAAGACAAGAGGCGTGATATTTTTCAGTGCCTTTCGCTAAAGGGGCGGGGGCAACTTCTGATTGACAGAGCCTCCATATTCAGGGATATACCTAACAAGAGGGACTTGGCAGATATTAAGATCTGTACAGCAAGCAGCGAATAGTGCATCTTCTTCCCAGCCAAAACAGGCTACAAAGTGTGGAAAGCCTGGGTTGAGTGGTCCAACTGAATGGTAGGTGCTGAACAGTAACCTTGACAACAATTGACTCCCAGCCCCACCTGAATACGCTGGAGGCTCTGACTGCCAGAACCTTACCCAGAGCCTTGCACTGAGTGAGGATAGAGTGGGGATTTCCCAGCTCTTTGAGCCTATTACTCCCCAGACAGAAGCAGTGGCAGCCTCATAGCTGGATCACCAGGCTGCTAATTCAGGAAGGGGAGACTAGGAGAGAGACTCCAGGAAAGCAAACTCTCTCATTGTTGGACTCTGCAAACACCAACAAGCCTTGACTACCAGCGAGACTAAAGCCAATTATATGACATTGCCATAGAATCCCATCAACTGAAAATCCCTACCTAAGAGTGACACAGGGGCAGAACCTGGGGTACAGAGTCACCGACCAGGAAGAGGGAGAGAAAAGAAAAAGGAAGAAGTTAACCTCTCAAAATCAAGAAAAATCCACAGACTTTATAACTTGTTCCACTAATTCTTTGTTGTTATTGTTTCTTTCTTCTTTCTTATTGCCTTTATTAGTAGTAGTATTTCCTCCACCTCGATCCTTTTATTCTCTGCCCATTTATGCTACCATTTTCTTGAACTACACTACCCATGAGTGTTACATTTTCTTTCTTTTCTTCATCCTTACTCTCCTTTAGGGTTACACTTCAAAACCCTTAACTCTCACTCTCTCCCGTTTTGTTTTTTTGTTTGTTTCTTTGTTTTTTTGTTTTTGTTTTTTTCTTTCCTTTTTTTCATCCTTCGTTTCTCTCTTTTTCTTATTTTTTCCTTTCTATTCGTTTCTTCTTTTCTCCTTTTACTTTTCCTCTCATTCAATCCTCAATCACGAACAAATTATTTAATTTGGGTCACAAGTTTTTTTGTTTTTGTTTTTGTTCTTTTTTTTCTGCTTTTGTTCTTGGTTTTCCTTTATTTGCTTATTTTTGTGGCATTTGGGGTACTTTATACATTGCTTTTTAACTCACTAGCATTCCTCCCAACCCAGTCTCCATTGTATTTAGTCTTCGCTCCACTTATTACAACAGATTTTTACTTATTACTTTTATTTTTATTTTGTTCTTCTTTAAATATTATTTTTTCTCTCCTTTTTTCTGTTTCCCTCTTATCTCAATATATCTCTTAGTCGACCATCACTTACAAGCAAATCATTTTATGCTTGTCTAAGATTTTCTCCTTTTTTTTTTTTTTTTTTTTTTTTTTTTGCATTTAGTAGGTTCCTACTCCTTTTTTTGCCCCTTGAACTCTTCACCCCAAATCAGGCCCTACGTTGTATGCAGTTTTTGTTCCATTTAGCATAATATAATTCACAGGTCATCATGATATTTCCCTAAGGAGGTGAGAGGAAGGGAAGAGAAGAAAGAAAAAAGGGGGAAATAATAAATTATTACTTTTTGTGTGTGTGGACTGTTTTCCTTTTTTTTTTCCTTTTTATTCCTTATTAATTCTAATTAACACTATCAACAAGACCACCCTTAGATGCCAATAAGAAAAAGGAAATCGAATATTATGGATACAAAAGATAGAGAGGTAAAACAAATAGATGTGAAAAAATCTATGGAGAAAAGATTTAAACTATTGGAAGCCTTGGAGCCAAATGACAGAGAATTTAAAATAGAAATTTTAAAAATACCCAGAAATATACAAGAAAACACAGAAAGGCAATTTAGAAAGATCAGAAAACAACTCAACGATCACAAAGAATATATTACAAAGGAAATTGAAACAATAAAAACAAATCAAACAGAAATGAAAAACTCAATTCACGAGCTGAAAAACGAGGTAACAAGCTTAGCTAATAGAACAGCCCAGATAGAAGATACTTTTTTTCCTCCTCCAATTTGGCCGATTAACTCTCTGCCGGTCTTACTCTCTCCTTTCCTTGAACTACACTTCCCATAAGTGTTACATCTCCCATTATCTTTTCTCTCCTCTTCCTTTCTCTCTATGAGGGTTGCACTCCAAAACCCTTAACTCTCTCTCTCTCTCTCTCTCTCTCTCTCTTCTTTTTTCTTTTTTCTTCTTTTAGTGGTTCCCTCTTTTTTTCTCTCTCTCTCTTTCTTTTCTCCCTCTATATTAGTTTCTTCATTACTCCTTTACATCTCCTCTCATTCAAACCTCAATAACAAACAAATTATCTTATCTGGGACTCAAAATGATGTTTGTGGCATTTTGGGGGAGGGTTTACTTCACCTTTTTAACTCACTAGCAGTGCTCCCATCCCTGGCTCTCCATTTTATGTAGTTCTTGTTCCACTAAATACCATAGTAATTTTTTAATTTGTCCCCCATTTATCTGTTTTCCTCTTATTCCTCTCACCACAACTCTTAGACAACCAACACCTAAAACCAAATCATTTTATTCTTGACCCAAATTTTTTCCTTATTTTTTTTTCATGGTCCATACCCCCTTCTTTTTTCTCATTTTTTTCTTTTTTTTTGCCCCTTTATTACTTTTCCCAATTCAGGCCCTCCATTACAGGCATTCTTTGTTATAATTCACAGTTCATCAAAAGATTTTCTCAAGAAAGAGGGGAGAGGAGAGGAGAGGAAAAAAAAGGGGGGGGAAATAATTTCCTTTTTTTTAAATTTTTATTTTATTTTATTTATCTTTATTTCATTATTAATTTTTTTTAAAAAAAACAACTCTTTTCGATTTTTTATTTTTTTAACTTTTATTCTTTATTAAATCTGATTAATACTATCAAGAAAACCACCCTCAGATGCCATTAAGGAAGAGAAAATTGAATATCATGGATACAAAAGAAAGAGAGGTAACACAGATAGATGAGGAAAAATCTATGGAGAAAAAATTGAATATATTGAAAACCTTGGAGCTAAATGACAGAGAATTCAAGATAGAAATCCTAAAAATCCTCCGAGATATACAAGAAAACACAGAAAGGCAACTTAGGGAGCTCAGAAAACAACTCAATGAAAACAAAGAATATATGACCAAGAAAATTGAAACTATAAAAACAAATCAAACAGAGATGAAAAACAAAACTCACAAGCTGAAAAACGAAGTAACAAGCTTAGCTAATAGAACAGGTCAGATAGAAGAGAGGATTAGTGAAATAGAAGACAAGCAACTTGAGGCACAACAGAGAGAAGAAGAAAGACACTCAAAAATTAAAAAAAAATGAGATAGCCCTACAAGAATTATCTGACTTCATCAAAAAGAATAACATAAGAATAATAGATATATCAGAGGGAGAAGAGAGAGAAAATGGAATGGAGAACATGCTCAAACAAATAATAGATGAGAAATTCCCAAGCCTGTGGAAAGAAATAAAGCCTCAAGTTCAAGAAGCAAATAGAACTCCGAGTTTTCTTAACCCCAACAAACCTACTCCAAGGCATATCATAATGAAATTGACACAAACCAACAGCAAAGAAAAAAACTCAAGGCAGCCAGGGAAAAGAAGAATACAACATATAAAGGAAAGCCCATTAGATTATCATCAGATTTTTCAGCAGAAACTCTACAAGCTAGAAGAGAGTGGACCCCAACATTTAAAGTCCTGAAAGAGAGGAACTTTCAGCCATGAATACTATACCCATCAAAGCTATCCTACAAATATGAAGGAGAAATAAAAACATTCAAAGATACAGAAAAGATGAGGGAATTTATCATCAGAAAACCCCCACTCCAGGAATTACTAAAGGGGGTTCTCCAATCAGATACAAAGAACAAAAAAAAAAAAAACAGAACCACAAGAAAAAGCTCCAAGAAGAACACAATAAAACCAAATTTAAACTGTGACAACAACAAAAAGAAAGAGGGGGAGAAGATGGAGATTAACAGTAGCAAAGGACGATGGAGTGCAAAAGTACTCACAAAATAGTTCGCTACAAAGAACAGGGTAGGAACACTTTTCATTACTCAAAGGTAACCACCATTGAAAAAACCACCACAGAAGCACATGAGATAAAAGAGATAGCAACAGAGGAAAGATGTATGGAATACAATCAAATAAAAACAAAAGATAGAAAAACAAAAGAGAAGGATAAAACAAGACACAAAACTAACAGAAAGCAAGATATAAAATGGCAATAGGGAACTCACAAGTGTCAATAATTACACTAAATGTAAACGGATTAAACTCACCAATAAAAAGGCACAGAGTAGCAGAACGGATTAAAAAAGAAAATCGAACTGTATGCTGCCTACAGGAAACTCATCTAAGTAACAAGGATAAAAACAAATTCAAAGTGAAAGGCTGGAAAACAATACTCCAAGCAAATAACATCCAAAAAAAAGCAGGTGTAGCAATACTCATATAGGATAATGCTGACTACAAGACAGGAAAAGTACTCAGAGACAAATATGGCCATTTCATAATGGCTAAGGGGACACTGAATCAAGAAGACATAACAATTCTTAATATATATGCATCAAACCAAGGAGCACCAAAATATATAAGACAGCTACTTATTGATCTCAAAACTAAAACTGACAAAAATACAATCATTCTTGGAGACCTCAATACACCACTGACGGCTCTAGATCAGTCATCCAAACAGAGAATCAACAAAGACATAGTGGCCTTAAACAAAACACTAGAGCACCTGGATATGATAGACATATACAGTCACATTTCATCCCAAAGTGACTGAGTATACATTTTTCTCCAGTGTACATGGATCATTCTCAAGAATTGACCATATGTTGGGCCACAAAAACAACATCAGCAAATTCAGAAAAATTGAAGTTGTACCAAGCATATTTTCTGATCATAAAGCCTTGAAACTAGAATTCAACTGCAAAAAAGAGGAAAAAAATCCCACAAAAATGTGGAAACTAAACAACATACTTTTAAAAAATGAATGGGTCAAAGAAGAAATAAGTGCAGAGATAAAAGGTATATACAGACTAATGAAAATGACAATACGACATATCAGAATCTATGAGATGCAGCAAAAGCAGTGATAAGAGGGAAGTTCATATCACTTCAGGCATATATGAACAAACAAGAGAGAGCCCAAGTGAACCATTTAACTTCCCACCTTAAGGAACTAGAAAAAGTAGAACAAAGAAAACCCAAAACAAGCCGAAGAAAGGAGATAATAAAAATCAGAGCAGAAATAAATGAAATAGAGAACAGTAAAAGTATAAAAAAAATTAATAGAACAAGGAGCTGGTTCTTTGAAAAGATCAATAAAATTGACAAACCCTTGGCAAGACTTACCAAGGAAAAAAGAGAAAGAACTCATATAAACAAAATCCAAAATGAAAGAGGAGAAATCACCATGAACACCGTAGATATACAAAGAATTATTGTAGAATACTATGAAAAACTTTATGCCACTAAATTCAACAATCCAGAAGAAGTGGATAAATTCCTAGAACAATACAACCTTCCTAGACTGAGTCAAGAAGCACAAAGCCTAAACAGACCTATTAGTAGAGAAGAAATAGAAAAAAACATTAAAAACCTCCCCAAAAATAAAAGTCCAGGCCCTGACGGCTATACCAGCGAATTTTATCAAACATTCAAAGAAGACTTGGTTCCTATTCTACTCAAAGTCTTCCAAAAAATTGAAGAAGAAGCAATACTTCCAAACACATTTTATGAGGCCAACATAACCCTCATACCAAAACTATGCAAGGATGTCACAAAAAAAGAAAACTACAGACCAATATCTCTAATGAATACAGATGCTAAAATAGTAAACAAAATACTAGCAAATCGAATACAACAACATATTAAAAAATTAATACATCATGATCAAGTGGGATTCATCCCAGAATCTCAAGGATGGTTCAACATACATAAAACAGTTAACGTAATACACCATATCAACAATACAAAGAACAAAAACCACATGATCTTATCAATAGATGCAGAAAAGGCTTTTGATAAAATACAACACAATTTTATGTTTAAGACTCTCAACAAAATGGGTATAGAAGGAAAATATCTCAACATGATAAAGGCCATATATGATAAACCATCAGCTAACATCATATTAAATGGCACTAAACTGAAGGCTTTCCCCCTTAAATCAGGAACAAGACAGGGTTGTCCACTCTCTCCACTCTTATTTAATGTGGTACTAGAGGTTCTAGCCAGAGCAATCAGACAAGACAAAGAAATAAAAGGCATCCATATCAGAAAAGAAGAAGTAAAGTTATCACTTTTTGCAGATGATATGATCCTATACATCGAAAACCCAAAGAATCCACAGAAAGACTACTAGAAACAATAAGCCAATACAGTAAGGTCGCAGGATACAAAATTAACATACAGAAGTCAATAGCCATTCTATATGCCAACAATGAAACAATTGAGAATGAACTCAAAAGAATAATCCCCTTCACGATTGCAACAAAAAAAATAAAATACTTAGGAATAAACATAACAAAGAATGTAAAGGACTTATATAATGAAAATTATAAACCATTGTTAAGGGAAATCGAAAAAGATATAATGAGATGGAAGAATACACCTTGTTCTTGGCTAGGAAGAATAAATATAATCAAGATGGCTATATTACCCAAAGCAATATACAAATTTAATGCAATTCCCATCAAACTTCCAATGATGTTTTTTAAAGAAATAGAGCAAAAAATCATCAGATTTATATGGAACTATAAAAAACCCCGAATAGCCAAAGCAATCCTAAAGAAAAAGAATGAAGCTGGGGGCATTACAATACCTGACTTCAAACTATATTATAGGGCCACGACAATCAAAACAGCATGGTATTGGCAGAAAAATAGACACTCAGACCAATGGAACAGAATAGAAATCCAGAAATAAAACCACATATATATAGTCAAATAATTTTTGATAAAGGGGCCAACAACACACAATGGAGAAAAAAAAGCCTCTTCAATAAATGGTGCTGGGAAAACTGGAAAGCCACATGCAAAAGAATGAAACTGGACTATAGTCTCTCCCCCTGTACAAAAATTAACTCAAAATGGATCAAAGATCTAAACATAAGACCTGAAACAATTAAGTACATAGAAGAAGACATAGGTACTCAACTCATGGACCTGGGTTTTAAAGAGCATTTTATGAATTTGACTCCACAGGCAAGAGAAGCGAAGGCAAAAATTAATGAATGGGACTACATCAGACTAAGAAGTTTTTGCTCAGCAAGAGAAAGTGATAACAAAATAAACAGAAAGCCAACTAAATGGGAAATGATATTTTCAAACAACAGCTCAGATAAGGGCCTAATATCCAAAATATACAAAGAACTCATAAAACTCAACAACAAACAAACAAACAATCCAATAAAAAAATGGGAAGAGGATATGAATAGACACTTCTCCCAGGAAGAAATACAAATGGCCAACAGATATATGAAAAGATGCTCAACTTCTTTAGCTATTAGAGAAATGCAAATCAAAACTGCAATGAGATACCACCTCACACCTGTTCGATTAGCTATTATTAGCAAGACAGGTAATAGCAAATGTTGGAGAGGCTGTGGAGAAAAAGGAACCCTCATACACTGTTGGTGGGAATATAAAGTAGTACAACCATTATGGAAGAAAGTATGGTGGTTCCTCAAAAAACTGCAAATAGAACTACCTTATGACCCAGCAATCCCTCTACTGGGTATATATCCCAAAAACTCAGAAACATTGATACGTAAAGACACATGCAGCCCCATGTTTATTGCAGCATTGTTCACAGTGGCCAGGACATGGAAACAACCAAAACTCCCATCAATAGATGACTGGATAAAGAAGATGTGGCACATATACACTATGGAATACTACTCAGCCATAAGAAATGATGACATCGGAACATTTACAGCAAAATGGTGGGATCTTGATAACATGATACGAAGCCAAATAAGTAAGTCAGAAAAAACCAGGAACTGCATTATTCCATACGTAGGTGGGACATAAAAGTGAAACTAAGAGACATTGATAAGAGTATGGTGGTTACGGGGGGGAGGGGGGAAAGGGAGAGGGAAAGGGGATGGGGAGGGGCACAAAGAAAACAAGATAGAAGGTGACAGAGGACAATCTTATTTTGGGTGATGGGTATGCAACATAATTGAATGACAAGATAACCTGGACTGGTTATCTTTGAATATATGTATCCTGATTTATTGATGTCACCCCATTAAAAAAATAAAATTATTAAAAAAATAAATAAATAAAAATAAAAATATAGAAATAAAAAAAAAGAAAACTAGAAGGCATTGCTAAGAGAAATAGAAAAAGACACAATGAGATGGAAAAATATTCCTTGTTCTTGGATAGAAAGAATAAATATAATTAAAATGGCCATATTACCCAAAGTAATATATAAATTTAATGCAATTCCCATCAAAATTCCTATGCCATTTTTTTAAAGAAATGCAACAAAAAATCATCAGATTTATATGGAACTATAAAAAACCCTAAATAGCCAAAGCAATTCTAAGGAAAAAGAATGAAGCTGTGGGCATTACAATACCTGACTTCAAACTATATTATAGGGCCACAATAATCAAAACTGCATGGTATTGGCAGAAAAATAGACACTCAGACCAATGGAACAGAATAGAAAGCCCAGAAATAAAACCACATATATATGGTCAAATAATCTTTGATAAAGGGGCCAACAACACACAATGGAGAAAAGAAAGCCTCTTCAATAAATGGTGCTGGGAAAACTGGAAAGCCACATGCAAAAGAATGAAACTCGACTACAGCCTGTCCCCGTGTACTAAAATTAATTCAAAATGGATCAAAAACCTAAATATAAGATCTGAAACAATAAAGTAAATAGAAGAAGACATAGGTACTAAACTCATGGACCTGGGTTTTAAAGAATATTTTATGAACTTGACTCCAATGGCAAGAGAAGTGAAGGCAAAGATAAATGAATGGGACTAATCAGACTAAGAAGTTTTTGCTTAGCAAGAGAAACTGATGTCAAAATAAACAGAGAGCCAACTAAGTGGGAACTGATATTTTCAAACAACAGCTCAGATAAGGGCCTAATATCCAAAATTTACAAAGAACTCATAAAACTCAACAACAAACAAACAATCCAATAAAAAAATGGGAAGAGGACATGAACAGACACTTCTCCCAGGAAGAGATACAAATGGCCAACAGATATATGAAAAGATGCTCAGCTTCATTAGTTATTAGAGAAATGCAAATCAAAACTACAATGAGATACCACCTCACCCCTGTTAGATTAGCTATTATCAATAAGACAATTAATAGCAAATGTTGGAGAGGCTGTGGAGAAAAAGGAACCCTCATGCACTGTTGGTGGGAATGTAAAGTAGTACAACCATTATGGAGGAAAGTATGGTGGTTCCTCAAAAAACTGCAAATAGAACTACCTTATGACCCAGCAATCCCTCTACTGGGTATATACCCCAAAACCTCGGTATCATTGATACGTAAAGACACATGTAGCCCCATGTTCATTGTAGCACTGTTCACAGTGGCCAAGACATGGAAACAACCAAAAAGCCCGTCAATAAATGACTGGATAAAGAAGATGTGGCACATATACACTATGGAATACTACTCAGCCATAAGAAATGATGACATCGGATCATTTACAGCAAAATGGTGGGATCTTGATAACATTATACGGAGTGAAATAATTAAATCAGAAAAAAACAAGAACTACATGATTCCATACATTGGTTCAACATGAAATGGATACTAAGAGACATGGACAAGAGAGCGGTGGTTACCAGGGGTGGGGGGAGGGAGGACGCAGGAGGGAAGGAGGGAAAGAGTTAGGGGGAGGGGGAGGGGCACGGAGAAAATTAGATAGAGGGTGACGGAGGACAATCTGACTCTGGGTGAGTGGTATGCAACATAATTTAATGACAAGATAACCTAGACATGTTTTCTTTGAATAAATGTACCCTGAATTATTAATGTCATCCCATTAACATTAATAAAAATTTATTAAAATATAAATAAATAAATAAAAAATAAAAATAAAATTGAAAAAGAAATAAAGAGCTTCCCAGACAAATAAATAAATAAATAACACACACACACAAGTAATTAATTACAAACAACACAGTACTGCAAGAAATGTAAAAGGCCTGCTGTAAAAAAAGCAAAGGAAAATAAAAGAAATCGAGAAAAAGAGGATTGTAGATTTAAAGAATATAATGGCATAAATTAGTACATGTCAATAATAACCTTAAACATAAATGAATTACATGATTCAATCAAAAGACATAGGATAGCTGCATGGATAAGAAAACAGGACCCGTACATGTGCTATCTACAAGAGACCCACCTCAGAATAAAAGATACAAATGGACTGAAAGTGAAAAAACGGTAAACAGAATTTTATGCAAATGGAAGTAAAATAATAGCTAGGGTAGCAATATTTATATCTGAAAAAATAGACTTTAAAACAAAGGCTATATAGTAAGAGATAAAGAAGGTCACTATATAATGGTAAAGGAAGCAATCCAAAAGGAGGATATAACTATTGTAAATATTTATGCATCTAATACAGAATACCTAAATATATAAAGCAGATTTTGATGGAAATAAAGGGCAAAATCAACAGCAATACCATAACAGTGGGGGATTTTTAATACCCCACTGACATCAATGGATAGATCCTCCAGACAGAAAATTAACAAAGAAACAGTCACCTTAAATAATACACTAAGTTAACTGGATTTAATAGATATCTTCAGAACTTTTCTCCCCAAAGCAGCAGAATATACATTTTTTTCAAGTGCTCATGGTACATTCTCTAGAATAGACCATTTGTTAGGACACAAAACAAGTCTCAATAAATTTAAGAAGATTGAAATCATATCAAGCATCTTCTCTGATCACAGTGGCATGAACTAGAAATCAAGTACAATAGAAAACTGAAAAATATTCAAACAGTTAGAGGCTAAGTAGAATATTAAGTAACAAATGGGTTAACAATGACATCGAGAAAGAAATAAAAAATTTCTTTGAAAAAAATGAAAATGAACATACAACAACTTAAAATCTTTGGGACAGAGCAAAAGCATTACAAGCATACCTTAAGATGCATAAAAAAGCTCAGAAAAACAACTTAACCCTGCATCTAAATGAACTAAAAAAAAAAAGAAAATGTCCAGAGGATGTAGAAGGAAGGAAATCGTAAAGATAAGAGTGGAAATAAATGACATAGAGGCTAAAAGAATACAAACAATCAATGAAACCAAGAGCTAGTATTTTGAAAAGGTAAACAAGATTGACAAACCTTTAACCAGACTGATATGAAAGAGAGAGAGAGAGGACTCAAGTAAAAAAAAATTAGAAATAAAAGTGGAGAATTACCAAAGACACTGCAGAAATACAAAAGATTGTAAAAAATATATACTATGAAGTTCTGTATGCCAAAATTTAGAAAACCTAGGCAAAATGGATAATTTCCTAGAAACATACAATCTTTCAAAACTAAATCTGGAAGAATCAATAAATGTTAACACACCAATTAAAACAAATAAAATTGAGACAATTATCAATAAACTCTAAGCAAACAAATCCTGGGCCAGATGGCTTTACATGCGAATTTTACCAAATATTCAAAAAGAACTAACATCTATCCTTCTCAAGCTATTTAAAAATTTTAAGAACAAGGAAGACTTTCAATCTCCCTTTATGAGGCAAGCATGATCCTCATTCCAAAACCAGGTAAAGACAATACAGAGAAAGAAAACTATAGGTCAATATCACTGATAAATTTAGATGCTAAAATTCTCAACTAAATATTAGCAAACCAGGTCTAGTAATACATGAAAAAAATTATGTAAGTGAGATTTATGGTCAAGTGGGATTTATTCTGTAGAGGAAAGGCAGGTACAGTATTTTCAAATAAATAAATGTAATTCATCAAATTAAAAAAAGAAAGTATAAAAATCACATGATGATGTCAATAGATGCAAAAAAAGTATTTGATAAAATCCAGAAAACATTTATGATCAAAACTCTCAGCAAAGTGGAAATACAGGAAACATACCTGAACATGATAAAGACCATCTATGACAATTTCACAGCCAACATCATACTCACTTGGCAAAAATTAAAAGTGATCCCCTTAAAATCAGGAAAAAGGCATGGGTGCCCCCTTTCACCACTCTTGTTCAACATAGTTCTGGAAGTCCTATCCACAGCAATCAGACAGAAAGATAAAATAAAAGGCATCCAAACTATAAAAGAATAAGTAAAATTAGCTTATTTGCTGATGACATGATACTGTACATAGAAAATCATAAAGTCTCAGTCAAAAAACTAATAGACCTGATAAATAAATTTGGCAGGGTGGCAGGATGAAAAATTAATATTCAGAAATCAGTGGTATTTATATACACGTACAATAAATGTCTGAAAGAGAAATTAAGAAAAAAATCTCCTTCACTATTTCAACAAAAAAGTACCTAGGAGTAAATTGAACCAAGGAGGTAAAAGATTTGTTCTCAGAGACTTATAAAACATTAAAAAAAGAAATTAAGGAAGATACAAACAAGTGGAAGCATATACTGTGTTCAAATCTATAATACTCAAAGCAATCTATAAATTCAGTGCAATTCCTATTAGAATACCAATGGCATACCTTAAAGATATAAAACAAATATTCCAAAAATGTATATGGAACCAAAAAAGAACATGAATAGTATCAGCAATCATAAAAATAAAGAATAAAGTGGGAGGTATCACTCTTCCTGATATCAAGTTTTACTACAAGGCCATTGTAATCACAACAGTTTGGTACTCGTATATAAACAGGCATAAAGATCAATGGAACAGAACAGAGAACCCAGAAATAAACGCACACCTTTATGGTCAATTGATATTTGACAAAGTAAGAGCATAGAATGGAGTACAGACAATTTCTTAAATAAATGATGTTGGAAAAATTGGACAGGTACATGCAGAAAAATGAAAATAGACCACCAACTTACACCACTCACAAAAATAAACAAGCTCGAAGTGGATAAAAGACTTAAATCTAAGTCGTGAAATCATAAACATCTTGGAAGAAAACATAGGCAGTAACTCTCTGATATCTTTTGTAACAATAGATTTGCCAATTTATTTCCATGAGCAAGTGAAATGATGGACAAAATAAACAAAACATTTTGTACAAAAGACATCATAAGCAAAGTAGAGAGACAACCCACACAATGGGAAAACATATTTGCCAATACATCGCATAAGGGTTTAATAAACAAAACTTATGAAGAACTTCTAAAACTCAACACCAGGAAGGTAACCAATCCAAATAAAAAATGGGTAAAAGATGTGAATAGACACTTCTCCAAAGAGGACATACAGATGACCAATAGGCATATGAAAAAATGTTCAACGTCATTAATTATCAGTTCCTGGTTTTTTCTGATTTACTTATTTCACTTCGTTTAATGTTATCAAGATCCCACCATTTTGTTGTAAATGATCCGATGTCATCATTTCTTATGACTGAGTAGTATTCCATAGTGTATATGTGCCACATCTTCTTTATCCACTCGTCTATTGACGGGGTTTTTGGTTGTTTGCATGTCCTGGCCACTGTGAACAATGCTGCAATGAACATGGGGCTGCATGTGTCTTTACGTATCAATGTTTCTGAGTTTTGGGAGTATATACCCAGTAGAGGGATTGCTAGGTCATAAGGTAGTTCTATTTGCAATTTTTTGAGGAACCACCATACTTTCCTCCATAATGGTTGTACTACTTTACATTCCCACCAACAGTGTATGAGGGTTCCTTTTTCTCCACAGCCTCTCCAACATTTGCTATTACCTGTCTTGTTAATAATAGCTAATCTAACAGGTGTGAGGTGGTATCTCATTGCAGTTTTGATTTGCATTTCTCTAATAACTAAAGAAGATGAGCATCTTTTCATATATCTGTTGGCCATTTGTACTTCTGCCTGGGAGAAGTGTCTGTTCATGTCCTCTTCCCATTTTTTTATTGGATTGTTTATTTGTTTGTTGTTGAGTTTTATGAGTTCTTGGTATATTTTGGATATTAGGCCCTTATCTGAGCTGTTGTTTGAAAACATCATTTCCCATTTAGTTGGCTTTCTGTTTATTTTGTTATCAGTTTCTCTTGCTGAGCAAAAACTTCTTAGTCTGATGTAGTCCCATTCATTAATTTTTTCCTTCACTTCTCTTGCCTGTGGAGTCAAATTCATAAAATGCTCTTTAAAACCCAGGTCCATGAGTTGAGTACCTATGTCTTCTTCTATGTACTTTATTGTTTCAGGTCTTATGTTTAGATCTTTGATCCATTTTGAGTTAAATTTAGTACAGGGGGACAAACTGTAGTCCAGTTTCATTCTTTTGCATGTGGCTTTCCAGTTTTCCCAGCACCATTTATTGAAGAGGCTTTCTTTTCTCCATTGTGTGTTGTTGGCCCCTTTATCAAAAATTATTTGACTATATATATGTGGTTTTATTTCTGGATTTTCTATTCTGTTCCATTGGTCTGAGTGTCTATTTTTCTGCCAATGCCATGCTGTTGCCATGCTGTTTTGATTGTCGTGGCCCTATAATAGAGTTTGAAGTCAGGTATTGTAATGCCCCCAGCTTCATTCTTTTTCTTTAGGATTGCTTTGGCTATTCGGGGTTTTTTATAGTTCCATATAAATCTGATGATTTTTTGCTCTATTTCTTTAAAAAATATCATTGAAATTTTGATGGGAATTGCATTAAATTTGTATATTGCTTTGGGTAATATAGCCATCTTGATTATATTTATTCTTCCTAACCAAGAACAAGGAATATTCTTCCATCTCATTATATCTTTCTCAATTTCTCTTAACAATGGTTTATAGTTTTCATTATATAAGTCCTTTACATTCTTTGTTATGTTTATTCCTAAGAATTTTATTTTTTTTTGTTGCAATCGTGAAGGGGATTATTCTTTTGAGTTCCTTCTCAGTTGTTTCATTGTTGGCATATAGAAAGGCTATTGACTTCTGTATGTTAATTTTGTATCCTGCGACCTTACTGTATTGGCTTATTGTTTCTAGTAGTCTTTCAGTGGATTCTTTGGGTTTTCGATGTATAGGATCATATCATCTTCAAAAAGTGATACCTTTACTTCTTCTTTTCCGATATGGATGCCTTTTATTTCTTTGTCTTGTCTGATTCCTCTGGCTAGAACCTCTAGTACCACATTAAATAAGAGTGGAGAGAGTGGACAACCCTGTCTTGTTCCTGATTTAAGGGGGAAAGCCTTCAGTTTAGTGCCATTTAATATGATGTTAGCTGATGGTTTATCATATATGGCCTTTATCATGTTGAGATATTTTCCTTCTATACCCATTTTGTTGAGAGTCTTAAACATAAAATTGTGTTGTATTTTATCAAAAGCCTTTTCTGCGTCTATTGATAAGATCATGTGGTTTTTGTTCTTTGATTTGTTGATATGGTGTATTACGTTAACCGTTTTACTTATGTTGAACCATCCTTGAGATTCTGGGATGAATCCCACTTGATCATGATGTATTATTTTTTTAATATGTTGTTGTATTCGATTTGCTAGTATTTTATTTAGTATTTTAGCATCTGTATTCATTAGAGATATTGGTCTGTAGTTTTCTTTTTTTGTGCCATCCTTGCCTGGTTTTGGTATGAGGGTTATGTTGGCCTCATAAAATGCGTTTGGACGTATTGCTTCTTCTTCAATTTTTTGGAAGACTTTGAGTAGAATAGGAACCAAGTCTTCTTTGAATGTTTGATAAAATTCGCTGGTGTAGCCGTCAGGGCCTGGACTTTTATTTTTGGGGAGGTTTTTAATGTTTTTTTCTATTTCTTCTCTACTAATAGGTCTGGTTAGGCTTTGTGCTTCTTCTTGACTCAGTCTAGGAAGGTTGTATTGTTCTAGGAATTTATCCACTTCTTCTAGATTGTTGAATTTAGTGGCATAAAGTTTTTCATAGTATTCTACAATAATTCTTTGTATATCTACAGTGTCCGTGGTAATTTCTCCTCTTTCATTTTGGATTTTGTTTATATGAGTTCTTTCTCTTTTTTCCTTGGTAAGTCTTGCCAAGGGGTTGTCAATTTTATTGATCTTTTCAAAGAACCAGCTCCTTGTTCTATTAATTTTTTTTATAGTTTTACTGTTCTCTATTTCATTTATTTCTGCTCTGATTTTTATTATCTCCTTTCTTCGGCTGGATTTGGGTTGTCTTGGTTCTTCTTTTTCTAGTTCCTTAAGGTGTGAAGTTAAGTTGTTCACTTGGGCTCTTTCTTGTTTGTTCATATATGCCTGAAGTGATATGAACTTCCCTCTTATCACTGCTTTTGCTGCAAACCATAGATTCTGATATATCATATTGTCATTTTCATTAGTCTATATATATCTTTTGATCTCTGCACTTATTTCTTCTTTGACCCATTCATTTTTTTAAAGTATGTTGTTTAGTTTCCACATTTTTGTGGGATTTTTTTTCTCTTTTTTGCAGGTGAATTCTAGTTTCAAGGTTTTATGATCAGAAAATATGCTTGGTACAACTTCAATTTTTCTGAATTTGCTGATGTTGTTTTTGTGGCCCAACATATGGTCAATTCTTGAGAATGATCCATGTACACTGGAGAAAAATGTATACTCAGTCACTTTGGGATGAAATGTCCTGTAGATGTCTATCATATCCAGGTGCTCTAGTGTTTTGTTTAAGGCCACTATGTCTTTGTTGATTATCTGTTTGGATGACCGATCTAGTGCCGTCATCGTTGTATTGAGGTCTCCAAGTATGATTGTATTTTTGTCAATTTTTGTTTTAAGGTCAATAAGTAGCTGTCTTATATATTTTGGTGCTCCTTGGTTTGGTGCATATATATTAAGAATTGTTATGTCTTCTTGATTCAGTGTCCCCTTAGCCATTATGAAATGGCCATTTTTGTCTCTGAGTACTTTTGTTGTCTTGTAGTCAACATTATCAGATATGAGTATTGCTACGCCTGCTTTTTTTTGGATGTTATTTGCTTGGAGTATTGTTTTCCAGCCTTTCACTTTGAATTTGTTTTTATTCTTGTTACTTAGATGAGTTTCCTGTAGGCAGCATACAGTTGGATTTTCTTTTTTAATCCATTCTGCTACTCTGTGCCTTTTTATTGGTGAGTTTAATCCGTTTACATTTAGTGTAATTATTGACACTTGTGAGTTCCCTATTGTCATTTTATATCTTGCTTTTTGTTAGTTTTGTGTCTTGTTTGATCCTTCTCTTTCGTTTTTCTATCTTTTGTTTTTATTTGGCTGTATTCCATACATCTTTCCACTGTTGCTATCTTTTTTATCTCATGTGCTTCTGTGGTGGTTTTTTCAATGGTGGTTACCTTTAGGTAATGAAAAGGGTTCCTACCCTGTTCATTGTAGCACACTATTTGGTGAGTACTTTTGCATTCCATCGTCCTTTGCTACTGTTAATCTCCATCTTCTCCCCCACTTTCTTTTTGTTGTTGTCACAGTTTAAATTTGGTTTTATTGTGTTCTTCTTGGAGCTTTTACTTGTGGCTTTATTTTTTTTTGTTCTTTGTATCTGATTGGAGAGCCCCCTTTAGTAATTCCTGGAGTGGGGGTTTTCTGATGATAAATTCCCTCATCTTTTCTGTATCTGTGAATATTTTTATTTCTCCTTCATATTTGAAGGATAGCTTTGATGGGTATAGTATTCATGGATGAAAGTTCCTCTCTTTCAGGACTTTAAATATTGGGGTCCACTCTCTTCTAGCTTGTAGAGTTTCTGCTGAGAAATCTGATGATAATCTAATGGGCCTTCCTTTATATGTTGTATTCTTCTTTTGCCTGGCTGCCTTGAGAATTTTTTCTTTGCCGTTGGTTTGTGCCAATTTCATTATGATGTGCCTTGGAGTAGGTTTGTTGGGGTTAAGAAAACTTGGAGTTCTGTTTGCTTCATGAATTTGAGGCTTTAGTTCTTTCCACAGGCTTGGGAAGTTCTCATCTATTATTTGTTTGAGTATGTTCTCCATTCCATTTTCTCTCTCTTCTCCCTCTGATATACCTATTATTCTTATGTTATTCTTTCTGATGGAGTCAGATAATTCCTGTAGGGCTATCTCATTTTTTTTAATTTTTGAGTCTCTTTTTTCCTCTCTCTGTTGTGCCTCAAGTTGCTTGTCTTCTATTTCGCTAATCCTCTCTTCTATCTGGCCTGTTCTATTAGCCAAGCTTGTTACCTCGTTTTTCAGCTCGTGAATTGAGTTTTTCATCTCTGTTTGATTTGTTTTTATAGTTTCAATTTCCTTGGACACATATTCTTTGTATTCATTGAGTTGTTTTCTGAGCTCCCTAGATTGCCTTTCTGTGTTTTCTTGTATATCTCTGAGTATTTTTAGGATTTCTATCTTGAATTCTCTGTCATTTAACTCCAAGGTTTCCAATATATTAAATTTTTTCTCCATAGATTTTTCCTCATCTATCTGTGTTACCTCTCTGTCTTTTGTATCCATGATATTCGATTTTCTCTTCCTTAATGGCATCTGAGGGTGGTATTGTTGATAGTATTAATGAAATTTAATAAAAAATAAAAAGTTAAAAAAATAAAAAATCGAAAAAAGTTGTGTTTTTTTTAAAAATTAATAATGAAATAAAGAAAAATAAAATAAAATAAAAATTTAAAAAAGGAAATTATTCCCCCCCTTCTTTTTTTTCTCTCCTCTCCTCTTCCCTCTTTCTTGAGAAAATCTTGTGGTGAACTGTGAATTATATTGTATTTAATAGCCTGTAATGGAGGGCCTGAGTTGGGGAAAAGTAATAAAGGGGCAAGAGAAAAAAATAATAAAAAATAAATAAATAAATAAAAATTAAAAAGGGGGATATGGACCCACAAAAAGCAAATAATGAAAATATTTGGATCAAGAATAAAATTATTTGCGTTTAGGTGTGTGTTGACTAAGAGTTATGATTAGAGGAGTAAGAGGGATACAGGAAAATGGGGGGACAATTTATAAAATTACTATTGTATTTAGTGGAACAAGAGCTTGATAAAATGGAGAGCCAGGGATGGGAGCACTGCTAGTGAGTTAAAAAGGTGAAGTAAAAAACCCCCAAAATGCCACAAACATAAGTTTGAGTCCCAGATAAAATAATTTGTTTGTTATTGAGGTTTGAATGAGAGGAGATGTAAAGGAGAAAGCAAGAAACTAATATAGAGGGAGAAAAGAAAGAGAGAGAGAGAAAAAAAGAGGGAACCACTAAAAGAAGAAAAAAAAAAAAGAGGAGAGAGAGAGAGAGAGAGAGTTAAGGGTTTTGGAGTGCAACCCTCATAGAGAGAAAGGAAGAGGAAAGAAAAGATAATGGGAGATGTAATACTTATGGGTAGTGTAGTTCAAGGAGAGGAGAGAGTAAGACCGGTAGAGAGTTAAACGACCAAATTGGAGGAGGAAAAAAAAAATCAAGGATGAAGATAAGAGAAACAAATGAACAAATATAATAAAATGGGATAGGTTATAAAGTCTGCGCATTATTCTGATTTTGAGAGGTTATCTTCTTGCTTTTTCTTTTCTCTCCCTCTTCCTGGTCGGTGACTCTGTACCTCGGGTTCTGCCCCTTTGGCACGCTCAGGTAGAGGTTTGCAGTTGATAAGTCTCTATGGCGATGTCATGTATTGTGCTTCAGTCTCGTTGGCAGTCGAGGCTCATTAGCATTTATAGGCTCCGACAGTGAGAGAGTCCGTGTTCCTGGAGGCTCTCTCCTAGTCTTTCCTTCCTCAATTAGTAGCCTGATAATCCAGCTATGGGGTTGCTGCTGCCTCTGCCTGGATAGTAAGAAGCTCAAAGAGCTGTCAACTCCCCACTCTATTTCCACTCAGCACAGGGCTCTGGGTAAGGCTCAGTCAGTCAGAGCTGCTAGCATGATCAGCCGGGGCTTCCGCCTACTCAAAGACCTCTGGCTCTGCCACTCTGTCCGGTAACACAGGTGGGCACCCACTCCCGGGGCGCTTGGAGAAAACTCTCGTTCACTATCTACGCATGCAGACCAGGATGTTAGACCGGAAGTCTCACCCTCTGAGTGAAACCCCCAGCCCGCACTGAAAAGTTCCAGTGTTGGAATCAGCTCTCACTCTGTCCCTCTGTGCAGCTTTTTCAAGGCGCTGGGGCAGCCTGTATCTCCGCCCTCAGCCCACACAAAGGCCCCTGACTCTGCCCCTCCGTGGGACAACACAGGCTCCCACTCCCGAGGTGCTGGGAGGAGTCTCCTGCCCACTCTCCGTGCGCGCAGACCAGGATGTGAGGCCGGAGACTTGCCCTCTGAGTGAAACCTCCCACCCGCACTGAAAAGTTCCAGTGTTGGAATTAGCTCTCACTCCCTCCCCGTGTGTGGCTCTCCCAGGGTGCTGGGGCAGCCCGGAGGCTTTTGGCCCACACAAAGGCCTCTGACTCTGCCTCTCTGTGGGGTAACACGGGCACCCACTCCCGGGGCTTTGGAAGGAATCTCTCGCCCACTATGCGCCGACCAGGGGATCAGGTAAAATGGCTGCCCCGCTTGTCTTTCTTTGTCTGGGTTTAGCGTGAGTGTTAGCTGTATTGCCCGGGTTGTCACAGGAACAGTTTTTCCTCGGCTTGGATCTCCGAGCCACAGCCTGGTTCGGCCGTTTATGCCGCGGCCTGGATCTATTCACCACCTTTGCCCGCCTCAGTTTTTATATTCTCAGTTTCCAGTGAAAATCGCCCTGTTTAGGTTAGTGAGGAAGGCGGAGCATTTCATACTCCCTATTTCCTTCGGGGTTTGGTTATATATTTAGCCAATTTTTTGCTTGATCATACCTTTGGGTGTATTGCGAAACATCTGGAGGCTCCAAGGATAGGTTTTTCTGTTTCTGGTTGAAGATCTTGTTGAGGTTTTGGGGGAGATTTATCGGTACCGCTTCCTACCCCGCCATTACTCTGATGTCATCTCCTACAAGACATTTTTAAAAAGAAATCAAGAAAGATACAAACAAGTAGAAGCATATACTGTGTTCATGGATGAAAAGAAACATCATAAAAATATCTATATTACCCAAAGCAATCTATAAATTCAATGCAATTTCTATTAAAATACCAATGGCATACTTCAAAGATAGAAAACAAATATTCCAAAAATTTGTATGTAACCAAAAACAAACAAACATGTATAGCCTCAACAATCTTGAAAATTAAAAAAAGTGGGAGTTCTACACTTTTTAATATCAAGTTATACTACAAGTTTCTTGTAATCAAAATAGCTTGGTACTGGCATAAGAACAGGCATACAGATCAACAAAACAGAACAGAGAACCCAGAAAAAAACTCAGACCTTTATGGTCAATTGATATTTGACAAAGGAGGTAAGAGCATACAATGGAGTAAAGACAGTCTCTCTAATAAATAGTGTTGGGAAAATTGGACAGGTATATACAAAAAAATGAAACTAGACCACCAACTTACACCATTCTCAAAAAATAAACTCAAAATAGATAAAAAGAATTAAATGTAAGTTGCAAAACTATAAACATCTTGGAAGAAAACATAGGTAGTAAACTCTCCAATATCTCTCGTAGCAATATTTTTGCTGATTTATCTCCACAGGAAAATGAAATAAAGGAGAAGATAAACAAATAGGACTGTATCAAACTAAAAAGCTTTTGCACAGCAGAAAATACCATTAACAAAATAAAAAGACAACCCACACAATGGAAATATATATTCATCAAAATTTATAAAGAACTTCTAAAACAACACCAGAAAGGTAAACTATCTAACTTAAAAATAGGCAAGAGAACTGAATAGACAGTTTTTCAAAGAAGAAATACAGACGACCAATAGCAATATTTTTTTAATCTTATTTTTATTAATTTTAATGCAGTGACATTGATAAATCAGGGTATATACGTTCCGAGGTAACATCTCCAGATTATTTTGACCTTTGATTATGCTGCATACCCCTCACTCAAAGTCAAATCGCCCTCCGTCACCTTCTATCTGGTTTTCTTTGTGCCCCTACCCTTCCCCCACTCCCTTCCTATCCTTCCTCACCCCTTCCCCACCCCTCCACCCCACTCCCTGTTACCATCACATTCTTGTCCATGTCTCTGAGTCTCATTTTTCTGTCCCATCTATGCATCGGTTCATATAGTTCTTAGTTTTTTTCTGATTTACTTATTTAACTTCGTATAATGTTATCAAGGTCCATCCATATTATTGCAAATGATCTGATGTCATCATTTCTTATGGCTGAGTAGTATTCCATAGTAGATATGTACCAAAGCTTTTTAATCCACTCATCCACTGACGGACACTTGGGCTGTTTCCAAATCTTCGCTATTGTGAACAATGCTGCTATAAAAATGGGGGTGCATTTCTCTTTCTGGAACCCTTCTATGGTATCCTTGGGGTATATTCCTAAAAGTGGGATGGCTGGGTCAAAAGGCAGTTTGATTTTCAATTTTTTGAGGAATTTCCATACCGTTTTCCACAGAGGCTGCACCAGTCTGCATTCCCACCAGCAATGCAGGAGGGTTCCGTTTTCTCCACATCCTCGCCAGCACTTACTCTGTGTTGTTTTGTTGATGAGCGCCATTCTAACCGGTGTGAGGTGATATCTCATTGTGGTTTTAATTTGCATTTCTCTAATGATTAATGATGTTGAGCATTTTTTCATATGCCTATTGGCCATCTGTATGTCCTCTTTGGAGAAGTGTCTATTCATTTCTTTTGCCCATTTTTTGATTGGATTGTTTGTCTTTCTGGTGTTGAGATTTACAAGTTCTTTATAAATTTTGGTTATTAACCCCTTATCAGACATATTGTCAAATATGTTCTCCCATTGTGTAGTTTGTCTTTTTATTCTGTTATTTTCTTTGGCAATGCAAAAGCTTTTTAGTTTGATATAGTCCCATTTGTTTATCCTGTCTTTTATTTCCCTTGCCCGTGGAGATAAATCAGCAAATATATCTCTGCGAGAAATGTCAGAGAGCTTACTGCCTATGTTTTCTTCTAAGATGTTTATGGTTTCACGCCTTACATTTAAGTCTTTTATCCATTTTGAGTTTATTTTTGTGAATGGTGTAAGTTGGTGATCTAGTTTCATTTTTTTGCAGGTTGCTGTCCAATTTTCCCAACACCATTTGTTGAAGAGGCTGTCTTTACTCCATTGTATTTCTTTACCTCCTTTGTCAAATATCAGTTGTCCATAGAGCTGTGGGTTTATTTCTGGGTTCTCTGTTCTGTTCCATTGATCTATGAGTCTGTTCTTATGCCAGTAACAGGCTGTTTTGAGTACAATGGCCCTGTAGTATAGCTTGATATCAGGAAGTGTGATACTTCCCCCTTTATTCTTCTTTTTTAAGATTGCTGAGGCTATTCGTATTCTCTTTTGATTCCATATAAATTTTTGGAATATGTGATCTATATCTTTAAAGTATGTCACTGGTATTTTAATTGGTATTTCATTGAATTTATAAATTACTTAGGGTAATATACACATTCTAATGATGTTTATTCTTCCTAACCATGAGCATGGTATACGCTTCCACTTGTTCCTATCTTTCTTGATTTCTTTTATCAATGTTTTATAATTTTCCGAGTACAAGTTTTCAGTCTCCTTGGTTAAATTTACTCCTAGGTACTTTATTTTTTTGGTTGTAATAGTGAAGGGGATTGTTTCCTTAATTTCTCTTTCTGATTGTTCATTGTTGGTGTATAAAAATGCCTCTGATATCTGAGTATTAATTTTATATCCTGCCACCTTGCTGAATTCATTTATCAGGTCCAGTAGTTTTTTTACTGAGACTTTAGGATTTTCTATATACAATATCATATCATCTGCAAATAATGATAGCTTTACTTCTTTTCCAACTTGAATGCCTTTTATTTCTTCTTCTTGTCTGATTGCTGTGCTAGGATTTCCAGGACTATGTTGAATAAGAGTGGTGAAAGGGGGCACCCCTGCCTTGTTCCTAATCTTAAGGGGATTGCTTTTAATTTTTGCTCATTGAGTATGATGTTGGTTGTGGGTTTGTTATAGATGGCCTTTATCATGTTGAAGTATGTTCCTTGTATTCCCACTTTACTGAGAGTTTTGATCATGAATGGGTGCTGGATTTTATCAAATGCTTTTTCTGCATCTATTGAAATTATCATGTGGTTTTTCTCCTTCCTCTCATTTATGAGATGAATAACATTGATAGATTTGTGAATATTGTACCAGCCTTGTCTCCTCAGAATAAATCCCACTTGATCATGGTGTATGATTTTTTCCATATATTGTTGGATCCGGTTTGCTAATATTTTGTTGAGGATTTTAGCATCTATATTCATCAGGAATATTGGCCTATAATTTTCTTTCTTTGTGTTGTCTTTGCCTGGTTTTGGAATCAGAATTATGCTTGCCTCATAAAAGGAGCTTGGAAGTCTTCCTTCCTCTTGAAGTTTTTGAAATAGCTTGAGAAGGATAGAATTTAGTTCTTCTTTGAATAGTTGGTAGAATTCACTTGTGAAGCCATCTGGCCCAGGACTTTTCTTTGTTGGGAGGGGTTTTTTTTTGTTTTTTGTTTTTCATTTTTCTGAAGCTGGAAACAGGGAGAGACAGTCAGACAGACTCCCGCATGCGCCCGACCGGGATCCACCCGGCACGCCCACCAGGGGCAACGCTCTGCCCACCAGGGGGTGATGCTCTGCCCATCCTGGGCGTCGCCATGTTGCGACCAGAGCCACTCTAGCGCCTGAGGCAGAGGCCACAGAGCCATCCCCAGCGCCTGGGCCATCTTTGCTCCAGTGAAGCCTTGGCTGCGGGAGGGGAAGAGAGAGACAGAGAGGAAAGCGCGGCGGAGGGGTGGAGAAGCAAATGGGCGCTTCTCCTGTGTGCCCTGGCCGGGAATCAAACCCAGGTCCTCCGCACGCTAGGCCAACACTCTACCGCTGAGCCAACCGGCCAGGGCGGGAGGTTTTTGATAACTGTTTTGATCTCATTTGGTGTAATCGGTCTGTTTAGGTTTTCTGATTCTTCCAGACTGATTTTTGGAAGATTATATGTTACAAGGAATTTATCCATTTCATCTAGGTTGTCTAGTTTTTTGGCATACAGTTCTTCATAGTATTTTCTTACAATCCTTTGTATTTCTGTTGTGTCAGTTGTTATTTCTCCCCTCTCATTTCTAATTTTATTTATTTGAGTCCTCTCTCTATTTTTCTTGGTGAGTCTAGTTAAAGGTTCATCAATCTTGTTTACCTTTTCAAAAAACAAGCTCCTAGTTTCTTTTTTTTTTTTAATAATTTTATTTTTAATGGGACATCAATAAATCAGGATACATATATTCAAAGATAACAACTCCAGGTTATCTTGTTCACTTATGTTGCATACCCATCACCCAAAGTCAGATTGTCCTCTGTCACCTTCTATCTAGTTTTCTTTGTGCCCCTCCCCCTCCCCCATGCCCTCTCCCTCTCCCCCCTCCCCCCATAACCACCACACTCTTATCAATGTTTCTTAGTTTCACTTTTATGTCCCACCTACCTATGGAATAATGCAGTTCCTGGTTTTTTCTGATTTACATATTTCACTTTGTATACTGTTATCAAGATCCCACCATTTTGTGGTAAATGATCCGATATCATCATTTCTTATGGCTGAGTAGTATTCCATAGTATATATGTGCCACATCTTCTTTATCCAGTCATCTATTGATGGGCTTTTTGGTTGTTTCCATGTCCTGGCCACTGTGAACAATGCTGCAATAAACATGGGGCTGCATGTGTCTTTACATATCAATGTTTCTGAGTTTTTGGGGTATATACCCAGTAGAGGGATTGCTGGATCATAAGGTAATTCTATTTTCAGTTTTTTGAGGAACCACCATACTTTCTTCCATAATGGTTGTACTACTTTACATTCCCACCAACAGTGTATGAGGGTTCCTTTTTCTCCACAGCCTCTCCAACATTTGTTATTACCTGTCTTGTTAATAATAGCTAATCTAACAGGTGTGAGGTGGTATCTCATTGCAGTTTTGATTTGCATCTCTCTAATAACTAACGAAGATGACCATCTCCTAGTTTCATTGATCCTCTGTATTGTTTCTTTAGTCTCCATGTTATTTATTTCTGCTCTGATCTTTATTATTTCCTTCCTTCTACTACATTTCGGCTTTACTTGCTGTTCTTTTTCTAGTTCTTTTAGATGCAGGGTTAAGTTGTTTATTTGAGCTTTTTCTAGCTTCTTAAAGTGTGCCTGTAGTGCTATGAACTTCCCTCTCAGTACTGCTTTTGCTGTGTCCCATAAATTTTGAGTTGTTGTATGCTCAGTATCATTCATTTCTAGGAAATTTTTAATTTCTTCTTTGATCTCATTCTTAATCCATTCGTTATTTAACAACCTGCTATTTAGTTTCCATGTGTTTGAGAATTTTTGAGCTTTTCTGTTGTGGTTGATTTCTAGTTTCATGCCATTGTGATCAGAGAAAGTGTTTGATATGATTTCAATCTTCTAAAATTTGTTGAGACCACTTTTGTGCCCTAACATGTGGTCTATCCTAGAGAATGTACCATGAGCACTTGAAAATAATGTATATTCTGCTGTTTTAGGGTGAAAGGTTCTGTAGATATCTATTAAATCAAGTTGATCTAGTGTGTCCTTTAAGTCTGCTGTTTCTTTGTTAATTTTCTTTCTTGAGGATCTATCTAGTGATGTTAGTGGGGTATTGAAATCCCCTACTATTATAGTATTGCTGTTGATCTTGCTCTTTAAATCCATCAAAGTCTGCTTTATATATTTAGGTGCTCCTATATTAGGTGCATAGATATTTATAATAGTTATATCTTCCTGTTGGATTATTCCCTTTATCAATATGTAGTGGCCTTCTTTATTTCTTACTATATTCTTTGTTTTTGTTTTTGTTTCTTTTATATTTTATTTATTGATTTTTTAGAGAGAGAGGAGTGAGAGAGAAAGAGAGAGACAGAGAGGAGGGGGAGGAGCAGGAAACATCAACTTCCATATGTGCCTTGACCAGGCAAGCCCAAGGTTTCGAACCAGCAACCTCAGTGTTCCAGATCGACGCTTTATCCCACTGTGCCACCACAGGTCAGGCTATATCCTTTGTTTTAAAGTCCAATTTGTCTGATATAAGTATTGCTACCCCAGATTTTTTTTTCATTTCCATTTGCATAAAATGTTTTTTCCATCCTTTTACCTTCAATCTGTGTGTATCTTTTGTTCTAAGGTGTGTCTCTTGTAAATAGCATATGTATTGGTCCTGTTTTCTCATCCACACAGCTACCTTATGCTTTTGATTGGATCATTTAATCCATTTACATTTATGGTTATTATTGATATGTACTTGTTTATTGCCATTTTATTCTTTAAAGCTGTATTCCTTTTTTCTATATACTTTTCCCACTTTGATCTGTTTACAACAGGCCCCTTAACATTTCCATTGGTTTGATTGTATTGAATTCCTTGAGTTGTTTTTTTGTCTGGGAAGCTTTTTATTTCTCCTTCGATTTTAAATGATAGCCTTGCTGGATAAAGTAGTCTTGGTTGTAGGTTCTTGTTCTGCGTTACTTTGAATATTTCTTGCCATTCCCTTCTGGCCTCAGGTGTTTCTGTTGAGAAGTCAGATGTCATCGTTATGGGAACTCCTTTGTAGGTGATATCTTTTTTTTCTCCTGTAGCTTCTAATATTTTCTCTTTATCACTTAGCTTTGGTATTTTAATTATGATGTGTCTTGGTGTAGGTTTCTTTGGGTTTCTCTTTAATGGAGTCCTCTGTGCTTCTTAAACTTGTGAGAGTTTTCAAAGTCTCTATCCCTTGTTCTTTTTCTTCTTCTTCAGGAACCCCTATGATGCGAATGTTATTTCTCTTCATGTTGTCACAGAGCTCTCTAAGAGTTTCCTCAGACTTTTTAAGTCTCTTTTCTTTTTTCTTCTCTGCTTTCATGCTTTCATTCCAGTTGTCCTCCAACTCGCTGATTTGATCCTCAGCTCTATCTATCCCGTTTTTAATTCCTTCCATTGTGGTCTTTATTTCTGATGTTGTATTTGTTATCTCCGACTGATTCTTTTTTATACTTGCTATTTCTTTATTTAGGTGTTCATAATGACCATCCATAGTTGTTCTAAATTCCTAAGCATCCTTACAATCATTATCTTGAACTCCGCATCTGGAAGTTTGATTATTTTTATATCACACAGTTCATCTCCTGAAGGTTTCTCTTGTGGTTTTATTTGGATTGCACTTTTTTTCTTCTCATTGTCTGTGTTTGGGTGTTTTGTTTGTAGAGTTGGTTGAGTCTAGGCTTGCTGTTGTCTGCCTCCAGTTTTCAGTTGTGTTATTTCTAGGTCTTCTTGGGTTGGTATCAGCTATTATTTGTAATTCACTTTCGGATTTGGGCAGCTTTGAAGTCTTGATTTGTTTGTTTTCTTAACAGGTGATAGTCATGTTTACTGATCTCAGCAGGGGGCTTCCTTGAAACTGTATCCAGGAATGCGATGGGTGTAACCTGAGACTCTGAAGGCCTCTTCCACCAACTAATCTTTCTGGGGGCAGGGTGCTTTCTCAGCTTCAGTAGGGGGAGGTGTATCTCAGATCTCCATGGAGACCTCAGTTACTGCCCCTCCTCCCCACTTCTTGTTTTCAGCTGTGTCTTGTTGCACTGATTGGAGCTGGAGAGATGTCTGGAGATCTCTGATCCAGAAGCAATTCAGTACTGTTTTGTGCAGAAGGATCAGTCCCTCCCTCAGCTATGGCTGCCTCCAGCATGGATGAGTCAGCTTTTTTAGGTCATCTCCTGCATTCCTTAGCCTCTCGCAGTCTGTCCCTCTCACTCTCCTTTCCACTTGGAAGATAAGCTGGTTTTTTCAACACACCTCGCTCCCTGGTCACCAGGCAAGTTGGCTGTGAGCAGTATTTTCTGCTCTTTTCCTGGAGTGAGATCCCCTCTGGGCTCTCAGCCTCATTCCCCCCCCCTTTGTTCCTGTAAACAGGGGAGATTCAGGCGCTCCTTACCTGGTTTGTTGTGGCTTCTTCTTTGCTCCTTGGTTTTTGAGAGCTGTTCTTGTAGTCCAGAGTTGGTTTTTCATGCTGATTTTTTCTTAATTGATTTGTATTCCAGTTTGGTGGTGAGAGCTGGGCGTCTGTGCGTCCACCTACTCCGCTGCCATCTTCAGGTCCTCTGATGAATTCTTTAAATTATTTTATTTTTGTCTAGATAGCTTTTTATTTGTTTTTCAATTTTAGATAATAGCCTTGCTGGATAAAGAAGTCTTGCTTTGCATCACTTTGAATACTTCTTACCAATCCCTTCTGGCCTCAAGTATTTCTGCTGAGAATTCAAATGTCATCCTTATGGGCTTCTCTTTGGGTAATTAATGGCTTTATTTTGCAACTTTAAGTATTTTTTCTTTATCTCTTAACTTTGACACTTTAATTATGATGTGTCTTGCTGTAGGTCTCTTTGGGTTCTACTTTAATGGGACTCTCTGTGTTTCTTGAACTTGTGTGACTTTTTCCTTCATCAATTTTGGAAAGTTTTCAGATATGAGTTCTCAAACAGGTTCACTATCCCTTTTTCATTCTCTTCTTGTTCAGGAACCCTTATGATGTGGACATTGTTTCTCTTTATGTTGTCACAGAGCTCTCTTAGAGTTTCCTCTGATATTTTGAGCCTCATTTATTTTTGCTGCTCCACTTATGTGCTTTCATTTATCTAGTCCTCTAAATTGCTTATTTGATTCTCTGCTTCATCCAACCTGCTATTAATTTTTTTCTAGTGCAGTCTTTATTTATGATATTGTATTTGTCATTTCTGACTGGTTCTTTTTTATTATTTAAATGTCCTTTTTGATGCTTATTATCTCTTTATTTAGGTGCTCATTATATCCATCCATTGTTGCTTTAAGATCCTTGAGCATCCTAGAAATCATTGTTTTAAACTCTGCATCTGATATTTTGGTTACTTCCATCTCATTCAGTTCTTTTTCTGGAGATTTCTCTTGTTGATTCATTTGGGTGGGATTTCTCTGTCTGTTCATTCTGTCTATGTTTTAGGTAATGCTGTCTGACTTTGAAAATTTTGTGTAGTTTTTATGAAGAAGATGGGCTTGGTGGTACTGTCCTCCAGGCCACTTGTTTTCCTTGTTCTAGGAATTCTTGAGGGTACTATTTTTACTCTTGGTGTATATGAGTATTAGATTCAGTTGGTCCTTTTGTGGGTACAGTTATCCCTTCAGGATGGTTGGCTCTAAAGATCAACTTTGATTGTGTATTACACACTATGCAATGTCTGTCCTGTTGGGCATATTTATTCTCCACAGTGTCTGTTGCCTGCTGCACTCCACCTTTGAGTGTGCTGCTTCTGTAGGTAGTTGAGTCTAGGGTGGTTCTGTCTGCCACCTACTACCAGTAATGTTAGCTCTAGTTCTTTTTGGGTTGGCTTCAGCTGTTGTTTATAACCATCTGTGAGCTACCAGTCTGTAGCGACTGCACTTTTCGCTGTTTTTGTTTGCATTTTCTGTGTCTGAGTACTATGGGAGGGGCCAACCTGTGTATAAGGATCAGCTTTCTCCTGCTTAGAGAATACAACAACTCCATAAAAACCCCAAGCTCTGTAAGATTTTTCCCCACTTTTCAGCTGTTCCTCCTCCTCTTGCAGCTTCCTGGTCTTCCCACAGAGTCTTCTGTAGTAAGACTTTAGTGTGGGCTCAGACTGGCCTCACCAACTAACCCCTCCAGAGGCTGTATGCTTGGTGGGTTAGTGCAGCTGAGGTTGTGAATACAACATTTGTGGCACCCTATACTTCAGGAACCTCTTGGTTAGGAGCTCAGTACAGGGAATGTGGCCCCTACTCCAGGGCTTGATCTCTCCACCACTGTTGGATATTCAAATTTTATTTCTCCCCAACAAGGTGAGCAGCACGTTCAGAGTGAGTATGGACAACTGTCCCCTCTGAAGGAATTCTTTCAGCTGGTGAGACCCTAGTCTCAGTGAGGAAGACTGAGAGAGTTATCTCCCAGGGCTAACTGTGCCCTTCCAAATGTGGCTATGCCTCTCGACCAGATCCAACACTAGACTCACAGGGACCCACACTTTAAATGTCCATGCTCCAACCCTCTCTCCCTTCCCCCTGAGGAATCTAGCCTAGCAGGACAGAATATCTATTTCCCAGGCTGGCTGGCTGTGAATTTCAGCTTCACCCTATCCAATGCACATGAGCCACTGTGCTGGTGCTGATAACAGAGAGTGGAACTCGCCTCAGCTGGGCCTTGTGTGAGAAGCTTTTCATTAGGATACCACTCTAACAAGGTTTTTTATGGTCTGAATTGATGCTTTCAACAGCTGGCCCCTGGATATGCCAGCCTTGTGCCTCCCAAGCAGGAACCCAGTGCAGACCAGTGGGAGACACTGCCCGTGACTGGCCCTCAGTAACCTTCTTGGAGCTACAAGCAATACAGAGTTTGTAGCTATCTCTGCTAGGCCCAGGTGTATATGGAAATTCTTAGCTGCACTCCTAGGCTGGCTTTTACCCACTCTGGCCCTGGGGGAAAGTCCACTCAAATGGCCAAGTTTCTCTGAGTCTCGCCTCCTGCAGCCTGCTTGCTGGCTGCTTGTTGGGCTCCGCTGCTGGAAAAACCTCTGCTAGAGTCTAGAGACTGTGGTAATTCAGTGATTAGGAAGGGTGGTGGGTGTGGCTCCACCCCTTGACCGCAGGTGTCAATCTGTCCAGACTTTCTTCACAGACCTCAGTAGAGAAGTCTGGTGAGTGTGACCTCTTAGACCCAGAGGTGTGGTCTACCTTCCCACAGTTTCAGTGGAGTCTCTTTTGAAATGAAAGTACCAGTCATAGGCTCAGGAGAGTGTGGGCAGGAGCTCTGGTCTTAACACCAGAAAACTGAATCACTGACTCTCTCTCTGCTTTCTGGCCTCTCAGAATGACCCATCACTATCCCTGGGGTAAGAGAGACTCCCAAGGGCAGAGCAGCTGCTTTTCCCCAGGCTGATGCCCTCAGGGAGGATTGTTCCACCCAAGAAAGATGACAACTGCAGTATTGGAGAATGATTCAGCACAGGGGTTTTGGTGGCTGTTCCCCCACAGTGCCTCTCCCTGGCCTCCAATTTTACACTCTCCTCCCGCAACTCCATTCCTTTCTGCTCTCCCCCGCCAGAGTCCCGGGTAAGTGGCTGTGAACGAGATTTTCTGCACGGGCCCTTTAAAACAGAGTCTGCGTCTGAGAGCTCTCTCTCTTTCTTATGAACAGAAACCTGGCTCTTTTTACAGCTAAATGCTGTTTTGGCACCTCTTCTAGGCTCTCGGGCTCTAGGCTGTGAGGCTCCCAGCCTGGGGCTGAGGACCCACATCTCTCAGGGCAACCCACCCCGCCGTGGGAGTGCCTCCAGGCCGCCACTCACTCCTGGGAGTTGGACAGCCCTTTCTGCATCTCTGCCTTTCCTATCAGTCTCAGTGTGACATCTTCAGTGATCCTTGGTTATAAACTTTTCTTAGTTTAGTTCAAAGCTGCTTTTTCAAGGTGATTGTTCTTAAATTTAGTTGTAATTCAATTTGGTCCTGGGAAGTGGCAGTTGAAATGTTCGCCTACTCTGTCGCCATCTTTCTCCTCTGGTATATTGCTTTGTAAAGTCTCTATTACCCAGCACCTGTCTGGTGGAGAGTAACTTCCCAAAGGCATATGCTGAGATTTTCACAGATCCATAAACATCTGCATTCTTGTTGAAAAAGCCAAATTTTCAGTTATTTGTAAATATGGTAAGCTTAAAGTCAAAACCTCTTCCTTTGATTTGACTGGGGTTCTGTTAGTTGCATTTGTACTTCTCAGTCTGGCTAGCAATTACTCAACAGCGGATGCAGTACTTGTCATATCTTTTCCTAGGATCTCTATTAAAAGACTTTTCTTCCAGTAAAGTATTTTGGGGACTGCTTCCATAACTATTTATTTAAAGGAAGAAAAAATTATTAACCTTTAGGCCAAATCTTATCTACTTGTGGGTAGGTTTTAAAGTCAAAACAAGGAAGAAATACAGTCACATTTACAAAAAAAAAAAGAAAGAAAGAAAATCCCACAAATTAACCACAAAGTAGCTAAGTGACATGTCTTTGTGAGTCCAACACAGGCACTTCTTGCACTGATCCCAGTAATTATTTCCTCAGCTAAAAACCCAACAGGGGATTTAGTTTGTATTAAGGAGTCACGTCACTGGAAAAACATGTATATTTAAATACTAGAGATACAATCTAGGCAATGAAAGACTCACACATGAGAGTTACAGGATTACTGTGGTCCACGAGGGGAAACTCAAACTCACCCCAAACACTTACTGACTGTGGAAGAACAAGCAGAATTACCTGTCCTATTTAAAATTCCTTCCTTCCTCCAAGTTATGTGTGATCAAATTGTATCATTCTTTGTATCCATGATGATGCAAAACTTCATCTCACTGGTTTCCAACATATTTTTTTAAATTAAAAGAAAGAAAAAGAACATCATTTAGGTCAGTGACAATTCAAGGCCAATCTCAAATTTCACAGAGACATAGTCATAAAAAAGGGTTATAATGAAGACTCTGAAATAGAGGAAACAATCTGTGGTTCACAAGCTACTCAACCTGCTCATTGATGCTTAGAGTGGCTGAACTCACTGTTTTCAGAATAGCAGAAATGTTTTTCATTTAAAATCATCAAGCTTTTGCTAAAAAAAAGACATTCTTTTATTATATGAAAAAATAAAAATGTGTAATTTTATTTCTTACTGTTTTTCAAAAATTGTTCTAGGGAGCGCCAGAGTTTGGGATTATTTGTGATTAAAAAGGGACATGGTAGCTGCTTTCGACTATATAAATATCTGCCACTTAGCAGAAGAATTCAGTTTTATGGGAACTAGTATTGATGATTAAAATTTGCAGAAAAAAGATATATTAATACACGACATACAGTATAATTTTTTTTTATATTAGTGAGAGGAGGGAATGCAGAGACAGACTCCCACATGCACCCTGACCTGGGTTCACCCGGACAAACCACTAGGGGGCGATGCTCTGCCCATTTGGAGCCATTTTTTAGTGCCTGAAGCAGAGGCCATGGAGCCATCCTCAGCACCCAGGGCCAACTTGCTCTAATCAAGCCTTGGCTACAGGTGGGGAGGAAAGAGACAGAGAGAAATGAGGGGGGGGAGGGAGGAGGAGAGAAAGAAGCAAGAGGGGAAGGGGAGAAGAAGCAGATGGGAGCTTTTCCTTTATGCCCTGACCGGTAATGTATCCAGGACATCCACACACTGGGCCAATGCTCTACCACTGAGCCAACTGACCAGGGCCACAACATACAGTATAATTTTTTTTTCCTGTATTTTTCTCAAGCCGGAAATGGGGAGAGACAGTCAGACAGACTCCCGCATGCACCCCACCGGGATCCACCCAGCACGCCCACCAGGGGGCGACGCTCTGCCCACCAGAGGCCAATGCTCTGCCCCTCCGGGGCGTCCCTCTGTTGTGACCAGAACCACTCTAGCGCCTGGGGCAGAGGCCAAGGAGCCATCCCCAGTGCCCGGGCCATCTTTGCTCCAGTGGAGCCTGGGCTGTGGGAGGGGAAGAGAGAGACAGAGAGGAAGGAGAGGGGGAGGGGTGGAGAAGCAGATGGGCGCTTCTCCTGTGTGCCCTGGCCGAGAATCGAACCCGGGACTTCTGCACGCCAGGCTGATGCTCTACCACTGAGCCAACCGGCCAGGGCCACAGTATAATTTTTAACAACAAAAGCTGCCAGAGTATGAAACACTAAGGAATTTTTTAACTAGAAGGTATAAAAGGAATCATGATACATGAAAACTTCTGGCATACAGTAGGCTCTGAAGTGTTTATAAACTTCAATCATACCATACATAGTAGGGTGATTCCTATCAGGGTACTGTTACTAAAGATGACTTGAATGAGCTAATTTCTAAGACTGTCAGTTCTTTGTTTTTATTATCTAGTAAAAATTTAATTTACTTTACAATTTCATTTACTCCTTCCCCACTATCACTCTCTTTGTTAATGTTTGAGCTTTGGGCTCTTCCAGAAACAGTCAGATGAAGTCAGTCAGCTGTACAAGGCAAGCTATAATGTGAGAAATGGTTACAAAAGAGTCTGAGGTTAGCTAAGAAACCTCAGCCAAGTCACAACAGTATTAGTTCTAGATCAGACTGCAAATTGGGAATACAAAGCAAGCCAACATCCTTTGAAATCAAGATGAAATAGACGGTCTCCTGATGTAGTGATTGTGTTTGCAGTCCTGCTAAAACATGAGTTGGGGCTGCTATGATCCTTTACTTATTCTGGAAATTGATGGCTTAGTTTTTATCCTACTGGAAACAAACCAAGATATTAGAAGTTCTCTGAGATCTTTTCCAAATTGCATTTCTGAATATGGCACGTCAGGATAAATCTCATGTGGTAAATATTTTTTTAATTTAGAAATTTAATTTAATAGGGTGACCATCAGTAAGAGTACATAGGTTTTAGGTAAACATTTCTATAGCATTTGAACTGCTGATTGCACTATTTGCACATCACTCAGATTCAAATTATCCTCCATCGCTGTATATTTGTCCTTCTTTGTAGTAGATATTTTAAAATTTCTGTTAAATTGAATAAATTGAGTTTAAATTTATTTGTCCTTTATTTAAATAATAAAAACAGATAAAGTTGTCATGTTGGGAAATATTAAGCACCATACAAATACTGTTATTAGTTGAATTAATGATCATTATTATGATTACATTAAACTAACTATAGTAGTTTTACATATAGGTCCACTTTGAAAAAGAAAATTCTGACATAGACACTTTGTCTTCTATTGGACTCCTTTTTTTTCCTTACCAGTTCCTTCTGGACAGTTTCTTAATTAAATTTAAATTGCGGTAGCATGCTAAAAGAAAAAGACTAGCCAGATTCTTTCATTCATTTATTCATGCATTTATTTGTTGGTAAAGTATTAATCAAGCACCTACTATGCTTAGCACTCACATTGCTAGATGTAAGGAATACAATTTTGGATAATACAGGTGGGTCTCTGCCATCCCAGAGCATACTCTAGCGGTGATAGCCCATTAGGTTTCTGCTGGTGGGAACTTTCAGCCTGAAAGAAGATACCTCTGGAAAGTGATTAGCAGAGTGATTTGAAGGAAATGAGATAGAGTGTTCAGAAAGTATTCAGCCTATGACAATGCACACATGGCTCCTTGCATGTACAAGTAAAAGGTCTATCCATACAAGAGTATGTCCGCATCTAAATCCAAACTTTCCATTATTTTTTTTAATATTTTTTTTTGTATTTTTCTGAAGCTAGAAACGGGGAGAGACAGTCAGACAGACTCCCGCATGCACCCGACTGGGATCCACCCGGCACACCCACCAGGGGGCGATGCTCTGCCCCTCTGGGGCGTCGCTCTGTTGTGACCAGAGCCACTCTAGCGCCTGGGGCAGTGGCCAAGGAGCCATCCCCAGCGCCCGGGCCATCTTTGCTCCAATGGAGCCTTGGCTGCGTGAGGGGAAGAGAGAGACAGAGAGGAAGGAGGGGAAGGGGTAGAGAAGCAGATGGGTGCTTCTCCTGTGTGCCCTGGCCGGGAATCGAACCCGGGACCTCTTCACACCAGGCCGACGCTCTACCACTGAGCCAACCGTCCAGGGCCCAAACTTTTCATTATTTAAAGGATACAAACTACCCAGGAATCCATTCTTTGTGTGGCTATATCATTACTTCAAAGCATCAATACTCTCTGAACTAGACTGTGAAAATTTTATGACTATAATAAATTCATTATTTGTTTTATTCTGTTATTACCTCACACACCATCATGACTATCTTAATTTCTAGGTTTACAGTGGGATCTCTGTAAATATTTTCTGTATTGATTTAAATTTAAATTCTTTCTAATTAGTAGAAATTAAGACTAATTCATTGTAGCAATGTAAGAAAAAAGGTCAGCATACCTCTAGCAAGATACTTTGGAACAGGTACTTATGTTTGTTATGTGTAAGATGTGACAAATCAGTTCTTCTAGAAGAGGTCAGTCAGCAAACCTTTTCTGTAAAAGGCCAGAGAGGAAATATTTTAGATTTTTGCAGACCACAGCTACTCAGCTCTTCCATTTTAGCATGAAAGCAGACATGGACAATTCATAAATGAATGAGTGTGGCTGGGTTCCAATAAAACTTACAAAAATGGAGCAAGCCATATTGGACCTGAGGCTGTAGTTCATCAACCTCAGCTGCATATTACAGAGCTATAGATACTGTATAGCATCAAAGAAAAATGTATGATTTATCTACAAATGTAGATATTTATCCCATGCATGTTTTATGGAATATAATACATAAATATGTTACATAATATATATAAAAGTTTTGTATGAGTTTTTTAAATTAACATTATAACATGAATGTTTTCTGGTCATTAACACCCTTCATGAGCATCATTTCTAATGACCACATAATATTCCAACACATGGACACCATAATTTACTTAGTCTTCCCCTAATTTCCAAACAAATATTTATAAATTTTATACTTTATAAAATCAAATTACACTGTGGAAAATGCAAACATGTAAGAAGCATCTATGACCTAAAAAGTAAGATCTTTTAGGAGACCTAAGCCTTCCATTCAACATGGAACATGAACATGTTTGCCTTTTTTGTTTCCTCCTGAAATAAGAGCAAATTAGTATAAAAGACATAGACTCACAGGACAAACAGGAGAGAAAATGACAGCAGACAGTACATGAGAGATGTCAACAGTTGTGGAAAGGAAGAAAGAGGAAGATGAAAGGTACCTGTGACCTAGCAGATACTGTGTCTCTCAGAGAAAATAAAATTTGAAAAAGTAAATCACTCTGATACTTAACATTTTCACCTTGTTACCATTTATTACTACTTCATTTTGTTATTCTCTTCCCTAATCTCCTCATGTATATTTCATCCCGCTTCTTATAAATTCACGGTCATTCTGTTTCAGTAATCTGCTTTACTTTGTATAAGATATAAATATTGTTCAATTTGTTTTCACATTAGTTTGAATGTGAAAGGACTATGACAAGGACCCCAAAATACAGTGGCTTAAAAAACATGGGCACTTATTTTTCTCATGTAACAAATACAGGAAAATTAGTGGTTAGTGGATAGCTCAGTCCCACATGATCATTCATAACAGAAAATTCCAACCCCTGTCCTGCTCAGCCACCCTCAGGTCACTCTAAACATCTGCATGGCTAAAGATGGGTTGCTACCAAGTCAAGGTCCCAGCCAGTAGAAGAAGAAAGAAAGCCTGCATGCAGAAGGCATGCCCAGCACATTAAGATTCAAGAATAGAGCCCTGGCCGGTTGGCTCAGCGGTAGAGCGTCAGCCTAGCGTGCGGAGGACCCGGGTTCGATTCCTGGCCAGGGCACACAGGAGAAGCGCCCATTTGCTTCTCCACCCCTCCGCCGCGCTTTCCTCTCTGTCTCTCTCTTCCCCTCCCGCAGCCAAGGCTCCATTGGAGCAAAGATGATGGCCCGGGCGCTGGGGATGGCTCTGTGGCCTCTGCCCCAGGCGCTAGAGTGGCTCTGGTCGCAACATGGCGACGCCCAGGATGGGCAGAGCATCGCCCCTGGTGGGCGTGCCGGGTGGATCCCGGTCGGGCGCATGCGGGAGTCTGTCTGACTGTCTCTCCCCGTTTCCAGCTTCAGAAAAATAAAAAAAAAAAAAAAAAAAAAAGATTCAAGAATAGAAATAACATACATCATTTCTGCTTATCCCGTCGATAAAAAATTAATCACATGCCACACCTAACTAAAAGAGAAGCTAGAAAATGTTGTCTAACTAAGCAAAAAAAAGGAAAATAAATTTTGTAGACAGCTAACTGAAACCACCACAACTGTCTTTCTTTTTTATGAGTTGCACTCCTCAGGCATTTAGTTGTTTTCAGTGTAAGCTAATGTACCCCCATGTATACCAGTTTCTCTTTCTGACACTGTCCACTGGGGAAGGAAAGAATACTAGATATTGAAAGAAATGAGTAGAAGAATAGATATTTAAGAGGGGCCAGGAGCCATCACCCACTTGCATTCACTTCTCAATTCAACCCAATATTCTTCATGATTCTAAGATATATAGTCTTATACACACTACAACTGCTTCCTTGAAATATCCTCAAAACAGTGCTATTAGATTTTGATTAACTTTCAGTGAAGGAAATATCAGGAACAAGACATCCTAAAAACTTTCCAAATACAAAACACATATATGATGACAAATATTCTTCTACATGCTTAGCTGAATGCACACATGTGTGTGCACACACACCCGCACACACAAAGTAAGAAGTCCTCAGGGATGCAAAATGAAAGTTGGAAACCTGAAGTGACAGCAGTTCTGAGGGTATTTGCTGCTCTAGGACTATAAGGTTTAGGATACAAGACCTTGAGCTTGCAAAGATGAAGAATTAGAATTAAGAACCCCAACATAAAGTTTGGACATCACTAGACTCAGTGAAAAGGTGGATCAGGAAAAAAAATAGTATTTCTATCAACAAAAATAGTGATGTGAATTGTCTATTTCAGCCTAGGCTCTGAGTGGAGAGAAAGTGTCTGCTGAGAATTTGTAGCTACAGGCCTTCCCACATACAGATTTGAGTTTTAAATTTATGCTACTCAGGTCAAGAAATTCCAGATTGAAAATGCATCTAAAGTTGAGTTGGCACACTGGACATTTGATAAAACATGTCAATCTAAATCCAGACCTGACTGGATTTCCAAAGGTAAAGCCCAGCCAAATATAATCTCACCATTGAAAACTGCACATGAGGAAGTAAGTTACCATAAAAAAGAATAAACAGAAACACCAAATATTGTAGTACGTTTAGACTCCTATGAATTTTAGATAGTTATTATGAATTTATAGAGGATATAAAGTAAAGATGCTTACTACTAAAGAAATAAAATTTGGACTCAAAATATGACAGGTCACAAAAATAAAATCAAAATAAGATCCAGTGTATGTTGTTGAAGAACTAAATGAGTCAGATAGAAATAAAAAATACAAGCTTTGATATACAGTTACCCTTACTCTAAGTGATGGGACAATTCAAACATGTGAGTGAAAGGTGTTATAAACATATACACATTTCTGCTATATTGAGGTTGACATTTGCCCAACATCATCCTGTGTTTCTGGCCTTATCCACCTCTAAAATAATAAAATAATTGGACATAGTAAATCAAGGGCCTAAGATGACTTCAGCCCTTTATCACTTTTTTGACGCTCAAGGATAATTCTCTTTCTTTTTTTAATTTTAAAACTTTTTCATACAAAGCTCATATACAAAAAATGTAATTATAATTATTATAATCACTATACTAGGTTAAGGATGGTGGTGGTCAGTAGGACTGGGGAGAGTAGGGTGGGTCCATGACATCACTGAGACCTGACATGGTAGAGATTCCTAGAGCTCAGATAGAAGAATAACTACTCTGATACAACTGACTACTGTGCTGCCTTGATTGCTTTCCCCCTTCATATCCTAAAGGTACAATTCCTGGGTGCTTTTACTATAAGAAAGAATTCACTTCTTAGCAAATGACTATAAGATTTTAAGCACAAGGTATTTTTTCCCAAATTTGTAGTCATTTTAATATCATTTGCCTCCAAACTAACACTATGAAATATAGTGAAAGAGTGGTTTATTTCACAATAGATGTAGGATTTATCTGAATAACTCACTGTTTCTAAAGACAGCAATACACATGTCTTGCAATTGTGACAAATTACATAGTTATCATCATTACTGTTTTTTCTTCTACTGAAACCTTGTTTTGCATAATCAAAATTTAGCAACTTTATTAAATGCATTGCCTGATGCACCTGTTTGGACTCTGGGTATAATTTTCTTTTCCACAATACATTTTTATTCAAGATGTGCTGAATTTCCCAGAGGCTGTCTAGGGACTTAGAAACATCTGTACCTAGCAGTTTGCTTAACCAACAAAAAAGTATTAAAGCCAAAATCAACCTTTAGGGCATCAATTTAACTATTTCTTTTCAAGTATCCTAGATTGATTGAACATGTCAGCCCTGATATATCCACCATCACTGTTCAATCTATAGATACCTAATAAGCAAAACTGACTGCACTCTAATGAAAGTTGTCACTGGCAGTTGTGTGAGGACGATGAAGTAAAAGCAGTGCAGGAAATATTTTTTAAAAATTTTTGAAATAGAGTTAGTATGATGAAAACAGTTAAAATATCAAAAATAATATCATGTATTATAATTAATCTATATAAGTATAATAGACACTAAATTTAAATAGGTAAAGTTTTAATATATTTTTACTCACACCTGTTCAGACTATCAAATACATCATTAAAAATTTAGAGTAGTTTGCCAAGTTAGTTGGGTCAATCAATGCTAAGTCACTGTTCATGCAATACATTATATAGACATTCATCAAAATAGATAGCTATTTTACCAGTGCTTATTACATTGGCATTGAATCAGGAAGATTTACTATAAAATCTCTATTCCACTCAAGCACAAGAAATAAAACTAAACTAAAATAAAATAAAATAAACCAAGAACACATCAGGGATGACAGACATTGTGCTTGGTATTAGGCTAAAGCTAAAGTAGTGAGCAAACAAACCTGTGCCCTATGCTAATGTGACTTATACGATACCACTGAAATCATTCAGTTCTTTGGATTTATTCTAAATCTCCTCAATTATCAAAAACTTTATGATCACATACAAACTTCTCAAGGGCAAGAATTCTATATTCTCCTTCCTTTAAAGCCAATATAATGCATTATGTATACAACTTAAGTCCTCAATGAATGTTCTTGGCTGGCTGATCCAGACCCAGAATATACACATTGCAAAGGCAGTTTTGTTCAAGTCTATGAGAACTCATGTATGCAAAGGTAAAGGACAGCTCTTTAAAAAAGTTCTGGAGGATTCCAAGATGGTGATGGAGTAGGCGGACGTTTCAACTGCCACTTCCCAGGATCAAATTGAATTACAACTTAATTTAAGAACAATCATCTTGAAAAACCAACTTTGGACAAAAAAAAAATCTATAACCAAGGATCACAGAAGAAGCCACTCTGAGACTGATAGGAAGGGCAGAAATGCAGAAAGTGCTGCCTAATTATAGGAATGAGCAGCAGCTGAGAGTACAGAGGGACTCTTATTGCAGGATGATCATCCTCAGAGTTGTGGGAGCTCAGCTCCGGAGCCCTAGCCTAGAGCACCAAAGCCAAGAAGAGGTGCCCACATAGCATTTGTAGGTGAAAAGAGCTGGGTTTCTGTCTGCAAGAAAGAGACAAAGCTCTCAGAGAGGCAGGCTTTGTCTTAAAGGAACAGCACAGAAAAAGAACCAAAGGAAATTGAAGTATCAAAACTACAAAATGCAGAGTATAAAATAATGATTTCTAGGAAGCACAAAAATCTTAGCACTAAAATGTATGGACATAATGATCACCTAAATAAAGAGGTAGCAAGCATCAAAAGGACATGGAAGTGCCCTGGCCGGTTGGCTCAGCGGTAGAGCGTCGGCCTAGCGTGCGGAGGACCCGGGTTCGATTCCCAGCCAGGGCACACAGTAGAAGCGCCCATTTGCTTCTCCACCCCTCCGCCGCGCTTTCCTCTCTGTCTCTCTCTTCCCCTCCCGCAGCCAAGGCTCCATTGGAGCAAAGATGGCCCGGGCGCTGGGGGGATGGCTCTGTGGCCTCTGCCCCAGGCGCTAGAGTGGCTCTGGTCGCAACATGGTGATGCCCCGGAGGGGCAGAGCATCGCCCCCTGGTGGGCGTGCTGGGTGGATCCCGGCCGGGCGCATGCAGGAGTCTGTCTGACTGTCTCTCCCTGTTTCCAGCTTCAGAAAAATGAAAAAAAAAAAAAAAAAAAAAAAAGGACATGGAAGTATAAAATAGAACCAGTCAGAAATAACAAATACAATATCAGAAATAAAGATGTCACTAGAAGAAATCAACAGCAGGCTAGATAAAGCAGAGATTGAATCAGCAATTTAGAGGACAAGATAAACATAAGCACAGAAGTATAGCAACAAAACAAAAAGAGGCAGAAAAAACTGAGAAAACTCTAAGAGACCTCTGTGACAACATGAAGAGAAACAACATTCACATCGAAGGGGTTCTTGAGGGAGAAGAGAATAAACAAGGGATAGAGAACTTGTTTGAAGAAATCATAGCTAAAAACTTCCCTTAATTGATGAAGAAAACAGTCACACAAGTTTAAAAAGCAGAAAGAGTCCCATTAAAGCAGAACCCAAGGAGGCCTAAACCAAGACACATCATAATTAAAATGTCAAAGTTAAGAGACAAAGAAAGAATACTAAAAGCTGTAAGAGAAAAGCAGTTAATTACCTTTAGAGGAGAACCCATTAAAATGATATTCGACTTCTCAACAGAAACACTTGAGGTCAGAAGAGACTGGCAAGAAATATTCAAAGTGATGCAAATCAAGGACCTACAAACAAGACTACATTATCCAGCAAGGCTATCTTTTAAAATTGAAGAAGAAATAAAAAGCTTCCCAGAAAAAAAAAGCAAAAACAAAAAAGACAACAGAAAAAACACTCAAGGAATTAATTACAAACAAACCAGTACTGCAAGAAATGTTAAGGGGGCTGCTGTAAAAAGAGCAAAAAAAAAAAAAAAAAAAGAAATTTAGAAAAACAGACTTGTAGATTTAAAGAATAATATGGCAATAAACAACTACATATCAATAAAAACCTTAAATGAAAATGGATTAAATGCTCCATTCAAAAGACATAGGGTGTCTGCATAGATAAGAAAACAAAACCTGTACATATGCTGTCTACAAGAGACCCACCTCAGAAAAAAAGATACACATAGACTGAAAGTAAAGAGATGAAAAACTGTATTTCATGCAAATGGGGGGAAAAAAAGCTGGGGTAGCAATACTTATATCTGACTAAATAGCCTGTAAAACAAAGGCAAGGGATAAAAAAGGTCACTACATAATGATAAACGGAGCAATACAACAGGAGGATATAACCATTGTAAATATATATTTATGCTCCTAATCTAGGATCACCTAAATGCATAAAGACATAAATTTTGATAGACAAAAACGGTGATATCAACAGCAATATAATAATAGTAGGGAATTTTAATACCACACTATAATCAATGGATAATCCTCCAGACAGAAAATTAACAAAGAAACAATACCCTTAAATGACACACTAGATCAATTGGATTTAATTGATATCTTCAGAATATTTAACCCCAAAACAGCAGAATATACATTGTTTCAAGTGTCCATGATACATTCTTTAGGATAGACCATATATTAGGACACAAAACAAGTTCAATAAATTTAAGAAGATTGAAATCATATTAAGCATCTTCTCTGATTACAATGGCATGAAACTAGAAATCAACTATAAAAAAAAACTAAAAAACATTCAAATACTTGGAGGCTAAATAGCATGTTATTAAGTAATGAATGGGTTAACAACAAGATCAAGGAAAAAATAAAAAATTTCCTAGAAACAAATGAAAATGAAGATACAACAACCCAGAATTTATGTGACACAACAAAAGCAGTCTTGAGAAGGAAATTTCATAGCATTACAGGCATACCTTTAGAAGTAAGAAAAAGCTCAAATAAACAACTTCACCCTGCATCTAAATGAACTAGAAAAAGAACAACAAATAAAGTTCAGAAGAAGTAGAAGAAAGGAAATAATAAAGATAATAGTGGAAATAAATGACATAGAGGCTACAAAAATAATACAAAAAGCCAATGAAACCATGAGCTAGTTCTTTGAAAAGGTAAACAGATTGATGAAACTTTAACCAGATGCATCAAAAAAAAAAAAAGAGAGGGGGGATGCAAATAAGTAAAATTAGAAATGAAAGTGGAGAAGTAACAAATGACACCACAGAAATATAAAGGATTGTAAGAAAATACTATGAAGATCTATATGCCAAAAAATTGGATACCCTAGGTGAAAGGAATAAATTCTTAGAAACATACAACCTTCCAAAACTCAATCTGGAACTATCAGAAAACGTAAACAGACCAATTACAACAAATAAAATGGAAACAGTTATCAAAACACTCCCAGCAAACAAAGTCCTGGACCAGATGGCTTCACAGACAAATTTTACCAAACATTCAAAAAAGAACTAATACTTATTTTTCTCAAGCTATTTCAAAAAATTCAAGAGGAGGGTAGACTTTCAAGCTCCTTTTATGAGGCAAGCATTATCCTCATTCCAAAACCAGGTTAAGAAACTACAAAGAAAGAAAAATATAGGCCAATATCCCTGATGAATATAGATGCTAAAATTCTCAACTAAATATTAACAAACTGAATCCAGCAATACATCACAAAGATCATACATCATGATCAAGTGAGATTTATTCTGGAGAGGCAAGGCTGGTGCAATATTTGCAAATCAATAAATGTTATTCGTCACATGAACAAAAGGAAAGATAAAAATCACATGACTATATAAATAGATGCAAAAAAAAGCATTTGATAAAATCCAGCACCCATTTATAGTCAAAACTCTCAGCAAAGTGGGAATACAGGGAACATACTTCAACATGATAAAGGCCATCTATGATGGCCCACAGCCAACATCATATTCAATGGGCAAAAATTAAAAGCAATCTTTTTAAGATCAGGAACAAAGCAGGGGTGCCCCCTTTCACCACTCTTATTCAACATAATTCTGGAAGTCCTAGCCACAGCAATCAGACAAAGATCAATTAAAGGCATCCAAACTGGAAAAGAAGAAGTAAAACTCTCATTACTTGCTGATAACATGATATTGTACATGGAAAACCCTATAGTCTCCATCGAAAAACTACTAGACCTAATAAATAAATTTGGCTAGGTGGCAGGGTATAAAATTAATATTCAGAAATCAGTGGCATTTTTATACAACAACATTAAACTGTCTGAAGGAAAAATGAAAGAAACAATCTTCTTTACTATTGTAACAAAATAAAATAAAGTACAGTACCTAGGAGTAAATTTAACTAAGGAGGTAAAAAACTTGTACTTGGAAAATTACAAGACATTAAAAAAAGAAATCAAGAAAGATACAAACAGGTGGAAGCATATACTGTGATCCTGGATAGAAAAACTAAAGGTCATTGAAACATCTATATTACCCTAAGCAATCTAAAAATTCAAAGCAATTCTCATTAAAATACTAATGGTATATACTTCAAAGATATAGAACAAATATTGCAAAAATTTATATGGATCCAAGAAAAACATGAATAGTCTCAGCAATCTTGAAAATGAAGAATAAAGTGGGAGGTATCACACTTCCTGATATCAAGTTATACTACAAGGCCACTGCAATAAAAAGAGCTTGGTACTGGCATAAGAACAGACAGACAGATCAATGGAACAGAACAGAAATAAACCTACACCTTTGTGGTCAATTGACATTTGACATAGGAGGTAAGAGCATACAATGGAGTAAAGATAGTCTCTTTAACAAATGGTGTTGGGAAAATTGGACAGCTATATGCAAAAAAAAAAAAAAAATTAAACTAGACTACCAACTTACACCATCCTCAGAAACAAACTCAAAATGGATAAAAGACTTAAATGTAAGTAGTGAAACCATAAACATCTTGGAAGAAAACAGGTAGTAAACTCTTCGATATCTCTCGTAGCAATATTTTGTAGATTTATCTCCACGGGCAAGTGAAATAAAGGACAAGATAAACAAATGGGACTATATCAAACTGAAAAGCTTTTGCACAGCAAAAGACACCATTAACAAAATAAAAAGACAACCTACACAATGGGAGAACATATTCTCTAATATGTCTGATAAGGAGTTAATAACCAAGATTTATAAAGAACTTTTAAAACTCAACACCAGGAAGGCAAACAATCCAATTAAAAAATGGATAAGAGAACTGAATAAACACTTCTCCAAAGAGGACATACAGATGGTCAATAGGTATATAAAGACATGTTTAATGTCACTAATCACCAGAGAAATGCACATTAAAACTGCAATGAGATATCACATCACACCTGACAGAAAGACATTATTAACAAATCAACACACAATAAGTACTGGTCCGGGTATGGAGAAAAGGCAACCCACCTGTACTGCTGGTGGGAATGCAGACTTGTGCAGCCACTGTGAATAACAGTATGGAGTTTCCTCAGAAAATTAAAAATGGAACTGCCTTTCGGCCCAGTTATCCTACTTTTAGGGATATATCCTAAGGATACAAAATCACTGATTCAAAAGAAGATATGTACTCCCATGTTTATTGCAGCATAGTTTACAATAGCCAAGATCTGGAAACAGCCCAAGTGTCCATCAGTGGACGAATGAATTAAAAAGCTGTGGTACATATACATGGTGGAATACTATGCAGCCATGAAAAAGAAAGAAATCTTTCCTTTTGTGATGGCATGGATGGACCTGGAGATTATTTTGCTAAGTGAAATAAGCCAGGCAGAGAAAGATAAATATCATATGATCTCACTTATTAGTAGAATCTAATGAACAAAGTGAACTGAGGAATGGAACAGAGATAGCAGCAGGGTCACAGGGAGCAGAGGGACAGCTGTCAGAGGGAAGGGGAATGAGGGTGATGGGATCAGAGAAGGTAAAGAGATTAGTTAATTTAAATGTACATAACACATAGATACAGACAATAGGACAGCAAGTCCCAAAGGGAAGAAGAGAGGGAGTTGGGGGGGGGGGGGCAGAGGGTAGTGTAATGGTGGACAAGGGTGTAGGGGTGAAGGAGTTATATTGAGTGGAACACTTGAATTCATGTTAATACCATAAATTAAAGTTAATTTAAAATTTTTTTTAATTGTTTTCTACATTACAGATTGTAGTAAATTGCTTAAACTGGCCACCCAGCTTGTATTTCTCCATGTTAACTAGAAGACTATACCTGTAGAATTGTCAGGAACAAATTACCTACTAACATACCTACATCTGCTGAGCAGTGATGAAAGATGCTCTCTTTTCTTTGGTGATTTTAATTGGTAGATATTGATAAACATTATTGGTTAAAAAAACTATACAAACTGATTATATATTAGCTCAACTGAGATCTATTATTTAAAGAATTAGAATAAACTGAAAAATCTGTTCTGTTATGGAAATTACTTCTAAGATAGTTTCAGGCACTCCCTACTAAATAGTTCCTTTGATTACATTCAAGACTAGATTATTTTCTAACTTGGATTATTTTTAGTACCATGAAATATGTACAATGAAACCAACTCTCTATTTTTGGAAATAAAGCATGTCTGAATAAATTAGGACCCTAGGAGAGTAATCAAAATGATCAGAGAGTTTGAAATCTTGTCTTATGAGAAAAAGTTGAGGAATCAATTATGTTTAGTTTATAGACCTGAGAAGGATATTACCATATTTCCCCATGTATAAGACGCTCCCATGTGTAAGACGCACCTTAATTTTGGGGCCCAAAATTTGAAAAAAAAAATGTATTACATAAAGTTATTGAATTAAGTTTTATTCATTGTAAAATTCATACAACTCCTCATCACTGTCAAAACTCCCATCCATTAGTTTGTTTTCATCTGTGTCTGATGACAAATCACTGTCTTTAACAATGAGCACAAAAACAAGAGCAAAAAAGCAGGAAATGCAAGTAAAAAATCTACAACCACTGTATAAGATGCACCCAGATTTTAGATCCCAAATTTTCCGGAAACTGGTGCATCTTATACATGAGGTAATATAGTATGTTTGCCATGTGGAAATGGAATTAAATCTGCTCTGTACTATGCAAATCAGAAAAGTAAATCATGAGTATATGAGTGAAAATAGAAGCAGTTAGCTAAACATTTAGAAGTAGGTTTAGCTATAAAAACATAAAACCCAAAATATAACCTACCTTAGAGAAAAGAGAATTTTGTTTCTCTTAAGTAAACAATCTGGAAATAAATAATTCAGTTCTTTGTAAGATTCTATAATTATAACCTAAGCTCTATTTTAAAAATTATTATTGATTGATTTTAGAGAGAGAGGAAAAAGAGAGAAGCATTCATTTGTTGTTTTATTTAATTGCACATGCATTGGTTGTTTCTTTATGTACTCTGACTGGGGATAGAACCCATAACCTTGGTGTTTCAGGACTGAGCTAACCAGCCAGGACCAAGACCCAAGCTCTTAATATCCTCAACATGAGCCTACTTCATAATCTAAAACAGTTGCTCAAGTTTGAGTGAGTATATCTACATTAGCATAAAAAAAATTTAAAGGGGGTGAGGAAAGTGTTACATCCTCCTCTACTTAAGATCATTTCTTGGAATGTATGTGTAAGTTCTATTTATATTCCATTAGCCATAGCTAAGTAATATGTCTATGCTCAGCTGCAAGGAATGCTGGGAAATATATCTTTAGTTCAGGCAGCCATGCATCTGGCTAATAACTAGATTTCCATCCAAGTGATCTCTGAAACATGGATGCCAAATCAATATAAGAAAATGTTTTCCAGGGGGCATAGGAGGGAGGGCCAAGGGGGAATAAGTGGGTGGGGGAAGATATATTCGGTGGGGCACTTGAATCTATGTAAACACAAATTAAAGTCATAAATTTAAAAAAATGTTTTCCAACTAATAAATAGCTCCAGGATGGCAGAGTTTCTTGGAAACTGAGAAGCTCTTCATTGTTAGAGCAAGTCTCAGCAAAAGTTAGATGGTCATTTGCCAGCTCAGCAATGCCAAACTGTTATCTAAGCATCTTTACTGGTCTGGGCTATGTCACTTCCAAGATTCCAGTTAACCATAAAACATTAATTTACAGATAAAAGAGGACTGCAAACCACTGAATAAACCATTGGGCTTATATTCATTCCACAGCCTAGATTTTATAAAAATTTACATATCAGCAACCATGCTAATTCATTTTAGTCTTTCTCCTTGCCTTAGTTTGCCATGGCTGCTATAACCAAATAGACTTAGTGGCTTAAACAAAAATTTATTTTCCCATGGTTCTGGAAGCTGAATATCCAAGTGTTGGTAAGTCTGCTGGCTCTTGAGACCTTTCTTCTTGGATTGCAGACACTGTCCTTCCCACTGTCTTCACATATGCTTTCCTCTGTGCATGTGTATCCCTGGTATCTCCTTCTCTACTACTTATAAGGACACAAGTCATATAATGATTAATAAGCATCTAGCTGTATTGCTGGTGATTGAATAACAAAACAAGAGGCATTTCCCAAAAAGTAGTATAGTGGTCAGGGTGTTGTAGGGGACATATTTTTTCCAAACCCAACTGTACAATATTTTTCTCCAAGCATATATCCTTTTCTACATCTATTTCTAAACATCAGATATCAGAACCTGACCAATATGCCTAGCTTAGAAGAAGAATTAGAAAATGTATTAATTACCTTTATCATGTACTTTATTCAAAAAGCTAAATTTTTATTTGCCTAGGTGATTGTAATAAAAATGTAACATACTGATACATGGGAGTTTTTAACTTCAAAAACACACTTGAATTTCACAACTCAAGTCAATTTCTGTGCAAAATTTTCGAATTAGGACAAATAAACTTCCATCATTCATGTATTTCATGAATCTTTAATTTAACACATATTTATTGAACAATGATCATTTGCCAGATCATGTGGATACAACAGTAAATAAGACCTTCAGAGTTTCTTACATTCTCTAGTCTCAGAAAGCTGATAAACTAGGAAGATTTGCAGGCAAAGAGATACACTGTTGCCACATGGGGGAGAAGGTCTCACGGATGCCTTCAGTGGTGCCTGCCTGGATTTCAGAGGCCAAGGAAGGACATTCCGGACTGGGCATTGGTCAGCCAGGCAAGAGAAGTGAGGTGAGGTTCACAACCTGCTGCTATTTCTACTCTCCTTTTATGCTCAAAGTCTTTTTATTTTGAAAATGTACAAAGCTAAAATTTTGTTTCAAAAAAAGTATAATAGATATTTCTATTTCTTTTGCCTAAGTTCATTAATTGTTATCAGTTTTCCACTTTTGCTTGGTTTGTCTCCACACAGGTACATACATACACACACACACACACACACACACACACACACACACACACATTTTTTTTTCCAAAGTGAGAAGGTGGAGGGAGACAGAGAAACAGATTCCCACATGAGCCCGACTGGGATCCACCTGGCATGCCCACCAGGGAGTAATGCTCGGCCCATCTGGGGCGCTGCTCTGCTGCAACCGGAGCCATTCCAGGGCCTGAGGCAGAGGCCGTGGAGCCGTCCTCAGCTCCCGGGCCAACTTTGCTTCAATGCAGCCTTGACTATAGGAGAGAAAGAAAAATATAGAGAGGAAGGAGAGAAGGAAGGGTGGAGAAGCAGATGGTCACTTCTCCTGTGTGCCCTGGCCGGGAATTAAACCCGGGACTTCCACAAGGGGACTTCAACACGCTGGACCAACACTCTACCATGAAGCCAGTAGGCCAGGGCCCACACACTCATTTTGAAATGTGAAAATCAGGCCCTGGCCAGTTGGCTCAGCGGTAGAGCATCGGCCTGGCATGTGGGGGACCCGGGTTCGATTCCCGGCCAGGGCACATAGGAGAAGCGCCCATTTGCTTCTCCACCCCCCCCCCTCCTTCTTCTCTGTCTCTCTCTTCCCCTCCCGCAGCCAAGGCTCCATTGGAGCAAAGATGGCCCGGTTGCTGGGAATGGCTCCTTGGCCTCTGCCCCAGGCGCTAGAGTGGCTCTGGTCTCGGCAGAGCGATGCCCCAGAGGGGCAGAGCATCGCCCCCTGGTGGGCAGAGCGTCGCCCCTGGTGAGCGTGCCAGGTGGATCCCGGTCGGGCGCATGCGGGAGTCTGTCTGACTGTCTCTCCCCATTTCCAGCTTCAGAAAAAAAAAAGAAATGTGAAAATCAGTTACCTGTATCATGAACCATCTTGAAAATAAATTGTATGTATCATGATATCTTACCCCTAAGTACATTAACACTCCTATAAAATTTATCACAGCCAAGACATTTAAAATTGTCATCTAATATACAGCCCATATTTAAATATACCAAATTACCCTCAAAATATCATTTATAGCTTTTCCCTGCTCTCCTTTCTATTCAGAATCCAATCAAGTTTCATCCTCATAGCCTGTTAGTGAGCTGGCAAAAAGCAAGACCATCCCTTTCTTTAGAAAAAAAAAGACCATATTCCAACTCTAATTCCCAAAGATCCAGGGGCCCCAAATTCCCAGATGTAGGAATCTGGCATTTGTCATCACTTCCCTAAGCAGAGCTAGCACCACTGCTCAGACTCCTTGGCACCTAAGCCAAACATACTTCTAAGTCCCCTAATCACCACTCCATGTGGCACTCGCACATTCTCCTCATCAGAAGTGATAACCTGAGTGGGTCAGGGTCCATCTCCTGGTAGGCAGTCAGCAGGATTGTATCAACTGTGCCCTGGCTCAAATATACTCTCCTCAGGTGCAAAAGATTCAAGGAACTGTGCATGTGATGACCCATGCCCAGGAGTTCTTCCTGCACTAATGTTGACCTAATACTTCTCAAGTAACTAGGCAATATTAGCCCAGAGATTTCTGCATTAAACACCCCCACGAAACATTTGAAGCAATTATTGGGATGGTGGGGTGGTGTTTCCCTGTTCATCTTTGTATTGAGCCTAGTGCAGTACCTGAAATGTAGTGGATCCTCACTATTCAGGGGTCTCCAAACTTTTTACACAGGGGGCCAGTTCACTGTCCCTCAGACCATTGGAGGGCTGCCAAATACAGTGGTCCTCTCACTAACCACCAATGAAAGAGGTGCCCCTTCCAGAAGTGCAGTGGGGGCTGGATAAATGGCCTCAGGGGGCCGCATTGTGGCCTGCGGGCCATAGTTTGGGGACGCCTGCTTGCTGAATGAGAAAATTACAAATGAAAGCATACCTGTTTTTCATCTTCCAAATTACAAAGTGTTGGTGCCTGCCAATAACAAGTGTGCATTCATAGGCATTTATGAAATTGCATCATATTACAAACATGCAGTTTTAACACCAGTGAATTTCCTCCATCCCAACTTGCAGGGAATAAAATGCCAGTGTGTTTTCACTACCTCTCTGCATATGTTGGTGGTAAAATATTCACGACTGAGAGAATTATGCAGTATGTTTTCAACAGCAGCTTTTGAAAGCCACTTTTTTCATTAAAACTGTCAGTTTGGTAATACAGCCATGATTTCAAAGCAAAGGAGCATTATGGCACAAATCAAAGATAGATTACATATTTTATGTTTACATATTCTTAGGACCTTCATAGTGTAAAGTTCTTGGATTTTTTTTTAGACTTTATGTAAGTCTTATCCATTTTGAAATTGGAATGCATCACCTTTATTATGAACCAAATAAACCTGTGTATAATATATGTAGTATTGCTAGGTATTATACCTACTCTATTCACTAGCAGCTGCAAGGGGAGAAAGTGGCAGTGAGAACTGTAAAAGCCTTTTTCTGTCACTTAATTTTTAGTTAATAAACTCCTGTTTTTTTATCTTCCTTATATTCTGGCAAAATATGTAGATATCCCCAAAACGTCTCTGATTACAACTAACTGCTGGTCAGATAACAAAGCTAACAAAGAAATTTATAGCCAAATTTAAAAGTGAGAGGAAGCTCTGATATTATTTCTTTTAATTAGGAGAAAATACTTTAGTATCTCTGACAATTAGTTGCAATTGAAAACTATTACTGGGTTTGTAGTGTGAAGGAAAATTTGCTTGGCAATAAGACAGCCTGTATCTTAATTACAGGTTGTAATGCACACTTGGGCATGCTCAGTTTGCAAGGGGAAAAAAGAAAAGAAACTAAATCACTTAACAGTATTTGTCCATAAGTGGTGAGATTCTTCAACAACACATGAAAGTGACAAGATGATAGCCTGTTTAAATACAGTTAGATAATATGCTTCAGAGATTTCTATCTTTAGCATTATGGTGGCAAATAGTGCTATATAAATTAACCTAATATTAGAACAGTCTTGTAGTCTACTATTCAGATTTGCTGGTCACAAAGACCCTATAAGAGAAAAATTGAACTAAAACAAAATAAAAGCAATGTGGTATCATGATTAAGAATGTGGAATAAATTGATGGTTGCCAGATGGGAGGGGGTTAAGGGATGGATGAAAAAGGGAAGGGTTTAAGATGTACAAATTGCCAGATATAAAAATAGTTATGGGGCTATAAAGTACAACGTAGGGAATATAGTCAATAATACTATGATAATTATGTATGCCATATGGGTACTGGACTTATTGGGGTGACACTTTATAAGGTAAATAAATGTCTAATCACAATTTTGTACATCTGAAACTGATATAAAGTTGTATGTCATTTTTTTATTTAAATTGGAGAAAAATTAATAATGTGGGTTCTGGAATAGCCTGAGTTCATACCACGGCTCTGCCATTTACTAGCTTCTTAAAAAGTCACTTAGTCCCTCTGTACTTTGCTTCCTAATCTGACTAACCCAAAGCCATTCCTAAGACCTTTACCCATAGAAAGTGAAAGAACCAGCAATGTGCTTACAGAATATGGTGTCATTCTGACTAGTCAGATATAATGAACAGTCTGGGGGGAGTTACTAGTGAGGCAACATTTGCTTTCTTGTAAAAGGGACCATGGTAGCTGGCTCTACCCATTCCTCTATCTTCTTGCTTTGAACACAGAAATGTCTTAGATTGTGGCAACCATCTTACAACTTGAAGGAAAGGTCAGGAGAATACCAGAGACAGTGTTCCTGACATTATTAAGCTACAAAATAAACATATGTAACTGCTGAACACCAAACTTCTATTTATATATGACAAACACCCATTTAAAGTTATTATAAGTGAAGCTGTCAGTTGACTTGCAACTGCAAGCATTTCTAACTGATGCAATGGCATTAGTCATAGTATCTATTCCATAGAGTTGTTTGTAGAGGTTAAATAACTCATATAAAGAACTTAATACAAGACCAGCACATAGAGATAACTGAGTAAACTGTTACTAGCTAGTAGTGATACTACTGGTAGTAATAATAGCACTAGTAGTATCATCATCATCATCACCATCATCATTATTTTAAAACCTAGTAAAAAATGTATCTATGCCTCCCACACGGTGCCACTAAGTGTGCTGCCCTTGGAGTCATTCTGGGTAGAGGATACTCAAGGATTCAAACACGCTTCAGGTTTAGCTGTCCTGGAAGAGAATCTAGAACCTGAAAGAACGAATGTGATTGTGAAAGCAGCATTGTTATTTTTTATTAATTCTGAAATTTTTATTTATTAATTATTGTGAAACTTTTTCTTTTTATTATTATTAATTTTATTGGAGTGACATCAATAAATCAGGGTACATATGTTCAAAGAAAACATGTCCAGGTTATCTTGTCAACCAATTATGTTGCATACCCATCACTCAAAGTCAGATTGTCCTCCAACACCTTCTATCTAGTGTTCTTTCTGCCCCTCCCCCTCCCACTTCCCAACTTCCTCCCCCAAACCCCGTAACCACCACACTCTTGTCAATGTCTCTTAGTCTCGTTTTTATGTCCCACCTACGTATGGAATAATGCAATTCTTGTTTTTTCCTGATTTACTTAATTGACTCTATATAATGTTATCAAGATCCCACCATTTTGTTGTAAATGATCTGATGTCATCATTTCTTATGGCTGAGTAGTATTCCATAGTGTATATGTGCCACATCTTCTTTATCCAGTCTTCTATTGAAGGACTTTTTGGTTGTTTCCATGTCTTGGCCACTGTGAACAATGCTGCGATGAACATGGGACTGTATCTGTCTTCACGTACCAATGTTTCTGAGTTTTGGGGGTATATACCCAGTACAGGGATTGCTGGGTCATAAGGTAGTTCCATTTTCAGTTTTTTGAGGAACCACCATACTTTCTTCCATAATGGTTGTACTACTTTACATTCCCACCAACAGTGAATGAGGGTTCCTTTTTCTCCACAGCCTCTCCAACAATTGCTATTACCTGTCTTGTTAATAAGAGCTAATCTAACAGGTATGAGGTGATATCTCACTGCAGTTTTGATTTCCATTTCTCTAATAACTAATGAGGATGAGCATCTTCTCATATATCTGTTGGCCATTTGTATTTCTTCCTGGGAGAAGTATCTGTTCATGTCCTCTTCGCATTTTTTTATTGGATTGTTTGTTTGTTTATTGTTGAGTTTTATGAGTTCTTTGTAAATTTTGGATATTAGGCCCTTATCTGAGCTGTTGTTTGAAAATATCATTTCCCATTTAGTTGGTTGTCTATTTTGTTGTCAGTTTCTCTTGCTGAGCAAAAACTTCTTAGTCTGATGTAGTCCCATTCATTTATTTTTGCCTTCACTTCCCTTGCCTTTGGAGTCAAATTCATAAAATGCTCTTTAAAACCAAGGTCCATGAGATTAGTACCTATGTCTTCTTCTATATACTTGATTGTTTCAAGTCTTATATTTAGGTCTTTGATCCATTTTGAATTAATTTTAGTACAAGGGGACAAACTGTAGTCGAGTTTTAATCTTTTGCATGTAGCTTTCCAGTTTTTGCAGCACCATTTGTTGAAGAGGCTTTCTTTTATCCATTGTGTGTTGTTGGCCCCTTTATCAAAAATTATTTGACCATATATATGTGGTTTTATTTCTGGACTTTCTATTCTGTTCCATTGGTCTGAGTGTCTATTTTTCTGCCAATACCATGCTGTTTTGATTGTTGTGGCTCTATAATATATTTTGAAGTAAGATATTGTAATGCCCCCAGCTTCATTCTTTTTCTTTAGGATTGCTTTGGCTCTTTGGGGTTTTTTAAAGTATAAATCTGATTATTTTTTGTTCCATTTCTTTAAAAAATGTCATTGGAATTTTGATGGGAATTGCATTAAATTTGTATATTGCTTTGGGTAATATGGCCATTTTGATTATATTTATTCTTCCTAGCCAAAAACAAGGAATATTTTTTCATCTCGTATCTTTTTTGATTTCCCTTAACAATGCTTTGTAGTTTTCATTATAAAGGTCCTTACATTCTTTGTTATGTTTATTCCTAGGTATTTTTTTTTGTTCCAATCGTGAAGGGGATTATTTTTTTTGAGTTCGTTCTCAAATGTTTCATTGTTGGCATATAGAAAGGCTATGGACTTTTCTATGTTTATTTTGTATCCTGTGACCTTACTGTATTGGCTTATTGTTTCTAGTAGTCTTTTTGTAGATTCTTTGAAGGGTTTGATGTATAGGATCATATCATCTGCAAAAAGTGATACCTTTACTTCTTCTTTTCCGATATGGATGCCTTTTATTTTTTGTCTTGTCTGATTGATCTGGCTAGAACCTCTAGTACCACATTAAATAAGAGTGGAGAGAGTGGGCAGCCCTGTCTTGTTTCTGATTTAAGGGGGAAAGCTTTCAGTTTTATGCCATTTAATATGATGTTAGCTGATGGTTTATCATATATGGCCTTTATCATGTTGAGATATTTTCCTTCTATACCCATTTTGTTGAGAGTCTTAAACATAAAATTGTGTTGTATTTTATCAAATGCCTTTTCTGCATCTATTGATAAGATCATGTGGGTTTTGTTCTTTGTTTTGCTGATATGGTGTATTACGTTAACTGTTTTATGTATGTTGAACCATCCTTGAGATTCTGGGATGAATCCCACTTGATAATGATGTATTATTTTTTTAATATGTTGTTGTATTCAATTTGATAGTATTTTGTTAGTATTTTAGCATCTGTATTCATTAGAGATATTGGTCTGTAATTTTCTTTTTTTGTGCCATCCTTGCCAGGTTTCAGTGTGAGGATTATGTTGGCCTCATAAAATATGTTTGGACGTATTGCTTCTTCTTCAATTTTTTGGAAGACTTTGAGTAGAATAGAAATCAAGTCTTCTTTGAATGCTTGATAGAATTTACTAGTATAACTGTCTGGGCCTGGACTTTTATTTTGGAAAAGGTTTTTAATAGTTTTCTTTATTTCTTCCCTACTAATTGGTCTGTTTAGGCTTTCTGCTTCTTCATGACTCAGTCTAGGAAGCTTGTATTGTTCTAGGAATTTATCCACTTCTTCCAGATTGTTGAATTTAGTGGTATATACATTTTCATAGTATTCTACTATAATTCTTTGTATATCTATGATATCTGTATTGATTTCTCCTCTTTCATTTTGGATTTTGTTTATATGAGTCCTTCTTCTTTTTCCTTGGTGAGTCTTGCCAAGGGTGTGTCAATTTTGTTGATCTTTTCGAAGAACCAGCTCCTTGTTTTATTAATTTTTTCTATAGTTTTTCTATTCTCTATTTCATTTATTTCTGCTCTGATTTTCATTATTTTCTTTCTTCAGCTGGTTTTGGGTTGTCTTTGTTCTTTTTTTTCTAGTTCCTTAAGGTGTGAAGTTAAGTGGTTTACTTGGACTCTCTCATATAGGCCTGAAGTGATATGAACTTCCCTCTTATTACTGCTTTAGCTGCATGCAGAGATTCTGATATATCGTATTGTCATTTTCATTTGTCTGTATATATATTTTGATCTCTGCACTTATTTCCTCTTTGACCCATTCATTTTTTAAAAGTATGTTGTTTAGTTTCCACATTTTTGTGGGGTTTTTTCCCTCTTTTTTGCAGTTGAATTTTAGTTTCAGGGCTTTATGATCAGAAAATATGCTTGGTACAATTTCAATTTTTTTGAATTTTCTAATGTTATTTTTGTGGCCCAACATATGGTCAATTCTTGAGAATGTTCCATGTACACCAGAGAAAAATATATACTCTGTTGCTTTGGGATGAAGTGTCCTGTAGATGTTTATCATATCCAGGTGCTCTAGTGTTTTGTTTAAGGCCAATATATCTTTACTGATTCTCTGTTTGGATGATTGATCTATAGCCGTCAGCGGTGTATTGAGGTCTCCAAGTATGATTGTATTTTTGTCAGTTTTTGATTTTAGGTCAATAACTGTCTTATATATTTTGGTGCTCCTTGATTTGGTGCATATATATTAAAGATTGTTATGTCTTCTTGATTCAGTGTCACCTTAATCATTATGAAATGACCATTTTTGTCTCTGAGTACTTTTTCTGTCTTGTAGTTAGCACTACTAGATATGAGTATTGCTACACCAGCTTTTTTGAATGTTATTTGTTTGGAGTATTGTTTTCCAGCCTTTCACTTTGATTTTGTTTTTAAACTTGTTGCTTAGATGTGTTTCTTATAGGCAGCATCCAGTTGGATTTTCTTTTTTAATCCATTCTGCTACTCGGTGTCTTTTTATTGGTAAGTTTAATCCATTTACATTTAGTGTAATTATTGACACTTGAGTGTTCCCTATTGCCATTTTATTGATTTCTTTCTGTTAGTTTTGTATCTTGCTTGATTCTTCTCTTTTGTTTTTCTATCATTTGATTTTGTTTGTTTATATTCCATACTTCTTTCCTCTGTTGCTACCTTTTTTAAGTCATGTGCTTCTGTGGTGGTTTTTTCAAGGGTGGTTACCATTACGTAATGAAAAGAGTTCCTACCATATTCATTGTAGTACCCTATCTTATGAGTGTTTCTGCACTTCATCGTCCTTTGCTAATCTCTGTCCTCTCCCCCACTTTTTTTTTTGCTTTTGTTGTCACAGTTTAAATTTGATTTTATTGTGTTCTTGGTGGAGCTTTTACTTGTGGTTTTGTTTTGTTTTGTTCTTTGTATCTGGTTGGAAAACCCCCTTTAGTATTTCCTGTAGTGGGGGTTTTCTGATGATAAATTCCTCCATCTTTTCTGTATCTGTGAATGTTTTTATTTCTCCTTCGTACTTGAAGGATAGCTTTGAGGGGTATATTATTCTTGGCTGAAAGTTCCTCTCTTTCAGGACTTTAAATATTGGGGTCCACTCTCTTCTAGCTTGTAGAGTTTCTGTTGAGAAATCTGATGATAATCTAATAGGCCTTCCTTTATATGTTGTATTCTTCTTTTCCCTGGCTGCCTTAAGAATTTTTTCTTTGTCGTTGGTTTGTGCCAATTTCATTATGATGTGCCTTGGAGTAGGTTTGTTGTGGTTAAGAAAACTCAGTGTTCTGTTTGTTTCTTGAATTTGAGGCTTTAGTTCTTTCCACAGGCTGAAAAGTTCTCATCTATTATTTGTTTGAATATATTCTCCATTCCATTTTCTCTCTCTTCTCCCTCTGATATACCTATTATTCTTATGTTATTCTTTTTGATGAAGTCAAACAATTCCTGTAGGGCTTTCTCATTTTTTTTTTTTGAGTCTCTCTCTTCTTCTCTCTGTTTTGCCTGAAGTTGCTTGTATTCTATGTCACTAATCCTACCTTCTTTCTGGCCTGTTATATTAGCTAAGCTTGTTACCTCGTTTTTTAGCTCATGAATTGAGATTTCATCTTTGTTTGATTTGTTTTTATAGTTTCAATTTCCTTGGTAATATATTCTCTGTGTTCATTGAGTTTTTTTCTGAGCTCCCTAAATTGCCTTTCTGTGTATTCTTTTATATCTCTGAGTATTTTTAGGATTTCTATTTTAAATTCTCTGTCATTTAGCTCCAAGGTTTCCAATATATTAAATTTTTTCTCCATAGATTTTTCCACATCTATCTGTGTTGCTTCTCTATCTTTTGTATCCATGATATTCAATTTCCTTTTTCTTAATGGAATCTGAAGGTGGTCTTGTTGATACCACTAATGAGAATTAATAAAGAATAAGAAGTAAATTTTAAAAAGTAAAAAAAAAATGGAGAAAAAAAATTTGGAAAAAAAACCAATAATAATTTATTACTTCCCTCCCCTTTTCTTTCTTCTCTTCCTCCTCCTCCTTAGGAAAATATCATGATGAACTGTGAATTATATCATGCTAAATGGAATGAAGACTGCCTATAATAAAGGGCCTGAGTTGGGGAGAAGTGTTCAAGGGCCAATAAACGAAGTAGGAACCCACAAAATACAAAAAAGAAAAAAATTCAGGTCAAGGATAAAATGATTTGCTTTTAAATGATGGTCTAGTAAGAGATATAGTGAGAGGGATAATAGGGAAACAGGAAAAAGGAAAAAAAAACTACTTTATTAAGTGGAGCAAAGACTGAATAGAATGGAGATCCTGGGTTGTGAGGAATGCTAATGAGTTAAAAAGCAAAGTAAAAAGCACTCAAAATGCCACACAAAAAAAAACTTGAGTCCCAAATTAAATAATTTATTTGTGATTGAGGATTGAATGAAAGGAAAAGTAAAAGGAGAAAAGAAGAAATTAATAGAGAGGGAGAAATAAGGAAAAGGGGAAAAGGAAAGGAAGAAAAAAGAAAATAAACAAAGAGAGAGAAAGAGTTGAGGGTTTTGGAGAGTAACCCTCATGGAAAGTAAGAAAGAAGAAAAGAAATAAAATGTAACACTTATGGGTACTGTAGTTCAAGAAAAGGAAAGAGTAAGACAGGCAGAGAATAAAAGGACTAAGGTGGAGGAAATAGAATTAATAATAATAAAGGGAAGAAGATTAAAGAAACAAAAAAATTAGTGGAACAAATTATAAAGTCTGTGGATTTTTCTTGATTTTGAGAGGTTAACTTCTTCCTTTTTCTTTCCTCTCCCTCTTCTTGGTTGGTGACTCTGTGCCCCAGGCACTGCCCCTGTGTCACACTTAGGTAGAGATTTGCAGTTGATGAGACTCTACGACAATGTCATATATTTGGCTCCAGTCTCGTTGGTAGTCAAGGCTTGTTAGCGTTTGCAGGCTCCAACAATGAGAGAGTCCGTTTTCCTGGAGCCTCTCTCCTACTCTCTCCTTCCTGAATTATCAGCCTGATAATCCAGCTATGAGGTTGCCGCTGCCTCTGTCTGGGTAGTAAGAGGCTCAAAGAGCTGGCAAATCCCCACTCAATGCAGGGCTCTGGGTAAGGCTCTGGCAGTCATAGCCACCAGTGTAATCAGGTGGGGCTGGGAGCCAATTGCTCTAAAGGTGACTTTCTATGAGCCTCCAGGCCTTTTCAGCACACATAGCACTCTTGGGACCACTCTCCCCAGGGTTTCCGCACTTTGTAACCTGTTTTGGCTGTGAAGAAGATGCCCTAGTCACTGCCTGCAGAACAGGAGGTCTTAACATCTGCCATGTCCCTCTTTTTAGCATATATCCCTGAGTATGAAAGCTCTGCCAATCAGAAGTTGCCCCCACCCCTTTAGCAAGGGGCAGTAAAAAGTATCATGCCTCTTGTCTTGGATCACTGAACTGAGAGAGATCTTGTCAATTAGAGCTGAGTAGGTCAGTTGGGAGGTGAGTAGCCTGTGGGTTAAGCTCATTTCAGCGATTTATCAGCCAAATTGCTCCAGAAAGGACTGCAAGCTGCCTGCGCACCCCTCCCCCAATGCTTGATTGTTAGCTTCAATGGCTGGGTGAGGCACCACTCCCTCCTAGAGAAGCTCGGGTGTAGGGAAGTTTGCTTTGGCACACTCCTAGTGCTCCGCTGGCAGCTGCTGCTCATGGCGCGGGCGGTTGTTCTCACGTGGGCAGTTGCTCGCAGTGTGCACAGGCAGCCGGGTTGCTTGCAGCGCACCGGCGGCCAGGATGCTTGCGGCACATGGGTGGTTGCTCGCATGGGCTGATTCACCACAGGCACACTCTTTTCTCGGCTTGAACGATCATCCATGCCGCAGCCTAGCTATCTCCACACCCTTAGCCCCCCCCCCCAACTCTCAGTTCCAAGTGAAAGCAGCCTTTGCTCAGGTTAGTGAGGAAGGCAGAGTGTTTCTTTGTCCGACTTATTTCCTTCAGGGTTGATTATATATTTAGTCAATTTTTCGCTCGATCCTACCTTCGCCTTCAGTGTGTGAAACTTCCATATGCTCCAAGGATAGATTTTTCTGTCTCTGGTTGATGAACTTGTTGAAATTTTGGGGAGATTTGTCAGTCGCGCTCCTCACAGTGCCATTTCTCTGACGTCCTCGGATTTTCTTTTTTAATCCATTCTGCTACTCTGTGACTTTTTATTGGTGAGTCTAATCCATTTACATTTAGTGTAATTATTGACACTTGTGGGTTCCCTAATGCCATTTTATACATTTCTTTCTGTTAGTTTCATGTCTTGTTTGATTCTCCTCTTTTGTTTTTCTATCCTTTGATTTTGTTTGGTTGTATTCCATACTTCTTTCCTCTGTTGCTATCTTTTTTAAGTCATGTGCTTCGGTGGTGTTTTTTTTAAGGGGTGGTTACCATTAAGTAATGAAAAGGGTTCATAGCCTGTTCATTGTAGTACACTATATCTTGTGAGTGTTTCTTCACTCCATCATCCTTTGCTACTGTTAATCTTCTTCATTCTTCCCCCCCCCCTTTTTTTGTTTTTGTTGGCACAGTTTAAATTTGGTTTTATTGTGTTCTTGGTGGAGCTTTTACTTGTGGTTTTTTGTTTTGTTTTGTTCTTTGAATCTGGTTGGAAAACCCCCTTTAGTAATTCCTGTAGTGGGGGTTTTCTGATGATAAATTCCTTCATCTTTTCTGTATCTGTGAATGTTTTTATTTCTTCTTTGTATTTGAAGGATAGCTTTGATGGGTATAGGATTCTTAGCTGAAAGTTCCTCTCTTTCAGGACTTTAAATATTGGGGTCCACTCTCTTCTAGCTTGTAGAGTTTCTGTTGAGAAATCAGATGATAATCTAATAGGCCTTCTTTTATATGTTGTATTCTTCTTTTCCATGGCTGCCTTAAGAATTTTTTCTTTGTTGTTGGTTTGTGCCAATTTCATTATGATGTGCCTTGGAGTAGGTTTGTTGTGGTTAAGAAAACTCAGTGTTCTGTTTCCTTCTTGAATTTGAGGCTTTAGTTCTTTCCACCGGCTTGGGAAGTTCTCATCTATTATTTGTTTGAGTATGTTCTCCATTCCATTTTCTCTCTCTTCTTCCTCTGATATACCTATTATTCTTATATTAATCTTTTTTATGGAATCAAACAGTTCCTGTAGGGCTTTCTCATTTTTTTTTTAATTTTTGATTGTCTTTCTTCTTCTCTCTGTTGCACCTCAAGTTGCTTGTCTTCTATTTCATTAATCCTACCTTCTTTCTGGCCTGTTCTATTAGCTAAGCTTGTTACCTTGTTTTTCAGCTCATGAATTGAGTTTTTCATCTTTGTTTGATTTGTTTTTATAGTTTCAATTTCCTTGGTGATATATTCTTTGTGTTCATTGAGTTGTTTTCTGAGCTCTTTAAATTGCCTTTCTGTGTTTTCTTGTATATCTCTGAGTATTTTTAGAATTTCTATTTTAAATTCTCTGTCATTTAGCTCCAAGGTTTCCAATATATTAAATTTTTTCTCCATAGATTTTTTCTCATCTATCTGTGCTACCTCTCTGTCTTTTGTATCCATGATATTCAATTTCCTTTTCCTTAATGGCATCTGAGGGTGGTTTTGTTGATAGTACTAATAAAAATTAATAAAGAATAAAAAGTTAAAAAAATTATTATTTTCCCCTCTTTTTTTTCCTCTCTTCTCCTCTCCCCTCCTTTTTGAGGAAAAAATGTGGGGAACTGTGAATTATATTATGCTAAATAGAACAAAAACTACCTATAATGAAGGGTCTGAGTTGGGGAGAAGTGATAAAGGGGCAAAAAAGGGTGTATGGACCCACAAAATGCAAAAAAGGAAAAAATTTGGGTCAAGAAAAAAATGATTTGCTCTTAGGTGATGGTTGACTAAGAGATATAATGAGAGGAATAGAGGGAAACAGGAAAAAGGGGAAAAAAATTTTTAAAAGAATTTAAAAATTACTATTGTATTTACTGGAGCAAAAACTAGATAAAATGGAGAGCCAGGGTTGGAAGCACTGCTAGTGAGTTAAAACAGCGAAGTAAAAAAAACCCCAAAGTGCCACAAAGAAAAATTTGAGTCCAATATAAAGTAATTTGTTTGTGATTGAGGATTGAATGAGAGGAAAAGTAAAGGAGAAAAGAAGAAATTAATAGAGAGACAGAGAGAGAGAGAGAGAAAATGAAAGAGGAAAACACAAAAAGAAGAAAAAAGAACAAAAGGAGAGAGAGAAAGAGTTAAGGGTTTTGGAGTGCAACCCTCATAGGGAGAAAGAAAGAAGAAAGGAAAAATAATGGGAGATGTAACACTTATCAGTAGTGTAGTTCAAGGAGAGGAAAGAGTAAAACCGGCAGAGAATTAAACAACCAAATTGGAAGAAGAAGAAAATAATCAAGACAAGAAGATAAAAGAAACAAATGAACAAATATAATAAAATGGGTAGGTTATAAAGTCCGTGGATTATTCTTGATTTTGAGAGGTTATCTTCTTGCTTTTTCTTTTCTCTCCCTCTTCCTGGTCAGTGACTCTGTACCCTGGGTTCTGCCCCTGTGGCACACTTAGGTAGAGGTTTGCAGTTGATAAGTCTCTATGGCAATGTCATATATTGGGCTTCATTCTCGTTGGCAGTCGAGGCTCATTAGCATTTATAGGCTCCGACAATAAGAGAGTCTGTTTTCCCAGAGCCTCTCTCCTAGTCTTTCCTTTCTGAATTAGCAGCCTGATGATCCAGCTATGGGGTTGCTGCTGCCTCTGCTTGGAGAGTAAGAGGCTCAAAGAGCTGGCAAATCCCCACTCTATTCCCACTCAGAGCAGGGCTCTTGTTAAGGCTCAATCAGTCAGAGCCGCTAGTATAATCAGGTGGGGCTGGGAGCCAATTGTTTTCAAGGTGACTTTCTATGCACCTCTAGGTGTGTCCCAAATGCCTCAGCACTCTGTGGGACCCCTTTCCCCAGGTTTTTGGCACTTTGTAACCTGTTTTGGCTGGGTAGAAGATGCCCTAGTTGCTGTTTGCAAAGCAGGAGGACTTACAAGCTGCCAAATCCCTCCTTTTAACATATAGCCCTGAGTATGCAAGCTCTGCCAATCAGAGGTTTCCCTCACCCCTACGTGCATGGCATGACAAAAGGCACTAAAAAGAATCACCCCTCTTGTCTTAGATCGCTGACCTGAGATAGATCTTGTCAGTTAGGGTTGCTTAGGTCAGTTGGGAGGCGAGCAGACTGTGGGTTAAGCTAATCCTTCACGGGTCTGTTAGCTTGTATGGCTGGGTGAGTCGCCCCACCCGCCTGGAGAAGTTCGAGCGTAGGAAATCTCACTTTCGCGCATTGCTCTTCAGGGCACAGGGGTGACACTGAGACTCTGGACTCAGCCCATGCAAAGGCCTCTGACTCTGCCCCTCTGTCCGGGAACACGGATGCCCACTCCTGAGGTACTTGGAGGAATCTCTCGCGGACCAGGATATCACACCAGCCACCTCTCACTCGGGGTGAGGCGCCCCACTTGCCCTGAGAAGTTCGAGCGTAGGGAATTTTGCTCCCGCACACTCTTTGCACGCCACTTTTCAGAGCGCAGGGGTGACTGAAAGGGACATTGTCTACGATCATGGGTTATCTATCAAAAGCATCGAGAAATTTGGGCCAGAACTAAAATTTATTGTAAAAGAAACAAAAAGATGGTAAGGCAGAGCATATGCAATTTGGAATTACAAGAAATTCAGTTTATATAAAAAATGAAGTAAAAGATTAAGAGAGCAAAATGTATATATTAAGAACAAGGTTAATTCAATGTAGTCTTATGTCAATACAGGAAATTATATAATTTATTATTTTACTTTTAAAACCTGTATTTTAGAAAATTATTTAAGAATTCCTAATTAAAAGAAGTTTATTGCTCTGGCCTATTGGCTGAGTGGTAGAGCACTGGCCTGGCATGTGGAAGTCCCAGGTTCAATTCCCAGTCAGAGTACACAGGAGAAGCAACCATCTGCTTCTCTATCCCTTCCCCTCTTGCTTCTCTCTCTGTCTTTCCCTCTCTCCTCTTTTACTGCATCCATGGCTTAAATGGTTTGAACAGTTTGGCCCCAGGTGCTGAGGATGGTTCTGTGGCCTTGCCTCAAGTGCTGAAATAGCTTGGTTGCTGAGCAACAGAGCAGCAGTCCCACATGGGCAGAGCATCTCCCTGTAGGGTGTCTGCTGGGTGAATCCCAGTTGGGGCACATACAGGAGTCTGTCTCTGCCTCCCTACCTCCTACCTCTCAATTTAAAAAATAATAAATAAATAAATAAAATAAGTTTATCTCCCTCTCACTTTATCCTTAAAAGAAGACAAAGATTGATTCTCCACAACCACAAGTGTAGTTTATCCTAACTGTCAAAAGTACCCTGCCAGTTTCACTTTGTTGAAGACAGAGCAAAAATCACTTTCTAAGTGTCGCCAAATAACCAAATGGAAAACTCCAGGATATCAAATAAAAAAAAAATTAATGAAAAAATGCAGCATTTTTTTTTACAGCAGGGAGTTCATTTCAGAATAAGAGATCTTGGTGCTCTGATACTCTGCACTGTGAGTATTCACAAGACTATGCTTAGGTTCTTGCTATCAATGCAAGCAGAGCAAATGGAAGGCAACAGCCGCTAAGCAGCAGAGGAAGGAAAATGACTGATGAAAACCTGCACTGGTCCTGCCCACATGGTCACACACAGGGTGACAGCTTCCCTTCCCAATGCCCTATACTGGTCTTTGGCAGCATACTAGATACAGGTTTATTCCAAATGCTAACAATCAAGTTGATCATGTGCAGTGTGCAATAAACAGTATTATGTAATTCCTCAATATCCAGTTGGCCTTTCTGAAGCAGAACAGATCTATTTCTTATCTTCTGGGTAAACAGTGTACAATTCAAAGCTCTGTGCCACACTGCCCATTAGAGCTGCCCCAGCCTGCTGGCAGCACAGCTATAGCAAACAGAGTGCCCTTTCTCCTTTCTTCTTATTCATGGTGGTGTAAGGATGAATTGTTAGCTGTAACTTTGAGCTTCCTGGCATTGGCCCACTTGTATCACCACCCTGGCATTATCTAAACACAGTGTGTTTCATATTTATGAGCTTACAAAATTTCTGGTCTCCTGCTTCTGCCATTCTTAAGAGCCATCAAGGGAAAAGGGTGTGACCATAAAAGCTAGTGTATAACAAACCTCATTCAAATGCAGGCAGTGTGTTGAGAATCTTAATTCTATGAAAGCATGGACAATGAATGTATTTGTGTTAGTTACTTTCCCACTTTGAGGTTAAACAAACCAGTGAATGGGACTCTGGGCGGCAGCAGAATGAGATACTGCATTGGATGACGCAGGCAGACAAATGCCAGGGAGCATTTTTAAAAACAACAAATCTCTTTTCTGCATTCCCATGACTTTTCAGCAATTTGGATTCTGTAAATGGAAATGAATAGCTCCAGTCCTCCAATATCTTCATTCAACACTTTGGTTCCTAGGGTCATGTGATGCATTTATCTCTATGGCTGCTTCTAAGAAAATGTACCCATTCAAAAAGAATCTGAATTTAACTATAGTAAATGAATTCTGTCTACTCTTAAATTGATATCCTTTTCTGAATAAAGTTCTAATTTGTAATAATTGCCAGACTGAATAACTTTCTGTAAACCTCCTACTAATGCCACCACAAGACTTGCTTCCTACCAACATGATTAACTGAACACGATTGTGCTTCAAATACCACACACACACACACACACACACACACACACACACACACACACATGTGCCACACCTCTAATGATGGTGTAGCACCAAAACAGGTCCTCCTTCATTGCAGCACTCACATGTCATTAATAAGCATCATTTATTCAGGGTGGGGGGGCTACCACAAGCTGCCTCTATGAACCACCTGCCCAAAACTTGCACTTCACATGCATTTACTGAACATGCCTGAAATCTAGCATGATTTTAAAGTAAAATTGAAAGAATATAAACTCAACCTGCTTGGTTTTCTGAAGATGAATCTCTTCAAGTAAAAGATGTGGTATAGGTTGTGGGCATTAGAAATTTGGGTGGCATCTTCTTATCATACTCCATCACTCTATTAACAATATCCTGCACTGTGGGCCTGAAGCTGTGCCAATCACAAATATAAGAAAAGCACTAAGAATTAACCCTTCTAAGTCAGGCAAGTTTTGACTGATCAGACTGAATACAGACAAAAACAATAAAAATAAAGAAGTTAAGCATGATGTAGTATAACAAGATTCCAGGTGGGTCCAGATTTTCACAGGCCCTCAAGTCCAGTAGGACTCACTATAAAACAGTCTACCCATTGTTTCAAGAACCTTTCATCCACACAAATGAGAACTCATTCTGTTATTAAAATCTCACTAGAGAAAGAGAATATAATAAAAATAATTCTGTCAGGTTAACTGTACTATTTCTAATTTCAAATAAAATTCATCACAATTTTTTAAGAATCTTGACTCTCACTGATACTTAATTAATTGGCATTCAATAAATATTTATGCTATTACTGGTGTTTCAAAAAGTTAACTAGTGTCAAAGTTAATAAAGTACATCTTCTAAAGACAGAAAAATTGGCTTTTTAAGTATTGCCAGGGTTCAAGTCAAGTTTTTATCCTTCAAATTTGCTAATTACTTACAATATCATAAAGGCACAGAGAAAATATCAATTGATTTTCATCTTTAGGTGATCCCATGGGAATCTGCCACTTATTTTTATCAATAAAAAATAAACAAAACAATATTGTAAAAGAAGAACAAAGTTGGAGATGTCACACTACCTGATATCAAACTATATCACAAAGTTATAGTGATCAAAACAGCATGGTATTGACATAAAAATGAACACATAGATCAATGGAACAGAATAAAGATCCCATAAATAAACCCATACCTATTTGGTGAACTAGTCTGTTATAAAGGAAGTTTAAAAATGGGCAGAGGAGCTGACTAGACATTTCTCTAAAGAGGATATACTGATGGCAAATAGACATTAAAAATGATTAGCATCCCTAATCATCAGGAACACAAATTAAAACCACAATGAGATATCATCTCACACTTGTCTAAATGACTATCATCAGTAAACCCACAAACAAGCGTTGGCTAAGATGTGGATAAAAGGGAACCCTTGTGCCCTATTAGTGGAATTGTAAATTGGTGCAGCCACCTTGTAAAACAGTACTGTACTAAGTTTTCTTAAAAAATTAAAATAGTACTATGATAGATATGATCCAGAAATTTCATCTCTGGGTATTTATCCAAAGAAATCCAAAACACTGGTTTAAGAAAAGTATATGCACCCTGAAGTTTATTGCAACATTATTTACAATGGCAAAAGTATGAAAGCAAGCTAAGTATCCATCAATAGATGATTGGATAAAGAAGATATAGAACATATATACAATTGAATATTACTCAGCCATAAGAAAAAAATATTAACATTTCCAATAACATGAATGGACCTATAGAATATGCTAAATGAAATAAGTCAGAGAAAAACAAATATCATCTGATTTCACTTATATGTGGATAAAAAAAATAGAAACAAACTTATAGATGCACAGAACAGGCTGATAATTGTCAAGTGGAATAAGGCTGGAGGGATGGGTATAAAATGTAAAAGAAATTAAGGAATAGAAATTGCCAATTATAAGAATAGTTCTGAAGACATAAAGTACAGCATAAGAAATATAGTGAATAATATTGTAATAACTATGTATGGTATCAGATGTGTATTAGATTTATCAGGGAGATTACTTAGTAATGTATATAAATAAGACATTAAAATGTCTAATCACTATCTATGTTGTACACCTAAAACTAATATTTTATTTCGACTGTAATCAAAATAGAAATTTAGAAGTACTATTTAATTTAAAAATTTTTAAAGACTTAGAAAAACACCACTTTCTCAATGTACCTAAGAAAAACAAGAAATATAAAAGTAAGACAAGAAAACAGGCCAAAGATATGAAAATACATCTCTTAAAAAATGATAAAACCCTTGATTTCATATTAGACCTCAGGATTCCTAGCATCTTCTTATTATTTCAGTTTCTAACAACAGGGCTATAGAATGTTTGCTATCAGATCTATAAAGATACAATGTAATGAACTAGCTGACAATTTGAAATTACAGAGTGATTCAGGCTCAAAAATGATCTAGGTCCCTGATGATTAAGTTTAAGTGAAAGTTTGGCATTTGATTAAGTAATTTTTCATAAAGTAGAAATATATTTAGCAATACACTCCATCAGGATTGAGAATAAAATAACCTAAGTTAACATAATATTTCTTAATATTATGGATGGAGACCAGATGTACAGAGGCAGGTGAACAAGAGCTGTGTAACTCTTACTCCCGCCATATCTCTGTCTGAAATACATTGTTAATTTATGTAGGAAACTGCATCACATATTGGTGGTAGAAAACCTTCTAAGGAGTTTAGAGTGAAAATATCTGAGTCCTCTGGCTTCTGACCTTGTCCAGTCATGGGTGCCACAGACTTTTACAGAAATGTTAAAAAATATAAATTCATATTTGTAGAGTGGTGAAACTTACACAAACAAAAACATTTAAAACAAGTTTAAAGTAAAACAGTGTATCTACATCTTATAAAACCCAAAAAGCATTAAATACTTTCCTATATTTCTTCTTCTACTTCCCATCAATAAATATCATATGATGTTCTGTTACTGGCTAGTTTCTACTTGCCAGTTTTATCAAAATTTGAAGCCTAATGGCACGTATCTGTGAGTGAAGAAAAGTCAGGTACAAATACATTCTATATCCCTGTTGCAGTTAGAAAAATAAATTTTAATTTTAAGGTCCCTAGGTTTGGAATTGTGTTTAGGCATCTCTTTTCTTGATAAGTAACATTAAAAGCATGCACATTTAAAGACCTAATAATTTTTCATTGTGATAAAAGCCCTAACAAATAAAATCTTCTTACATAGAACTTACATAGAAAATTGGCAGAGCATGAACAGTGGCTATGGAAGTTTTTGTTTTTTCAACCAAGTCAACCAACAAAAGAAGGCCTGTACTCATCAAAGTGAGAAAGTATTTGGGCCCCAGTTCCTACTTAGCCTTTGACCTCAACTGTGACTGACAAGTGGAATGGTGATTTGGGAATGTGAGCAGACACCTGTCCACTGAGGAATGGACTGGGGCCAACAGCTCATTACACAGAAAACTACTAAACAGCCATTGTAGACAACGACTTTTCATCACCTGGGTCAGATACAAACCAATAATCTAGAGGTGAAAGGCTGTCCATCAAATTCCAGCTCCCACTTCCCAGGTCCATTCAATTCCATCTATTCAATTTTAAGGACTTTCCTCTATAGGTTTGTGCAAAAGGGGCCATGTGACTCAATAGAGTTCAGACTGTTATTATTTATGGGATGAACTGAAAGGATTATAGATTCTATCACAATTAAGTTTTCCCCTAATGAATCTGCAGGCTTTAAATAATCTTCTCAAAATGCACATCACTTTTCTTTTCTCCTCAGACGCTCTTGAGAGAAGGCACACTGGGTGATTTCAATGCTGGATACTCTCAGCCCTGAAGTGGATTTGACATGTAGACGAGGCTGTTAAGCCCAAGACTGAAGTCCACACTAGTTGCAGTGTTCCTGATGTGTGAGCACATATTTATAAATTAGCAGCCCAAGTATTTAATTTTCATGCAAGTACTATGTGTTTACTAAAGATTAACATTTTAATTAGTCTATATTTCTTTTCTCAGACACGAATAGTATTTGTGCATACCTGACTAAGAGAATGTAATAGGGAAAAAAAGGGTTGCACATTTTTATTCAAAAATTCTAATTAGCTAGTCATTCTTGTAGCATGAAAGAAAATGAAATGAAGTACAAGTTAAGTAACCACTAAGATTTTGTAGGCTTGGTTTAGTTTTGTTTCTTATTTGAATTTATTTATTGGTTATTTTTGGTGTGTGTTTTTTTCTCAATTATAGCTCTCTGTAAAGAGTTCAGCAAAAGTCTCTTCTCTCAGATCTCTTTGTATTGTTGATTTAGGTTATGCTTGGAATATTAAGCATTTGTCTCCTCTATTTTAAGTTCTGATAGTGTAATGTTATGAAGTGGCTTCATTTAGCTAATTTCTACTAAGCTTCAAGAGAAAATGATGGGGACACCTCAGCTATGTTTAAAGGCTTTCTGTTGCAGTTGGGTGAAGTCTTTATTGTGGAACGTTTTTAATGGAAACTCCTTAAAAATTTAAAAGTTGCTAATAATACATCACAGAAGCCCAAAAGAAACAGAGAGGCTTCGCCTAGAAATGTCTACACTGATGGTCACTGCCACAAATTTAGTCCCTTGAGACTCCTTCTAAGGCCATTTCACATCCAAATACAGCAATTCAGGAGTCAGATGTAGTCATCCTGGTACTCCAGCAAATCAAATCACACTGTGAGTTCATTTTCTCCCTTGTTACTTGGTCATTAAAATAAAAGCCTTCTTTAAAATTTTTCTACTTTTTTTTCCAGGTACAACTTTTTCTTCTATTTCTTACTTATACTTTGTTTGTATGTTTGTTTAATAATATTTCCTACTTTAACATATAGGCTTGTTCTGATATTACTCCCCCATGTGATATTTGTGCTTGTTTTGTAAATTTTCTCCTGCAAAATTACATGCTTGGGAACCATTATTTTATGCTCACAACTAATTTATTTCAGCTGATCTACAAGTTATGCATTGAATACCACTGCATAGGAAAAGTCTGAGATTTAAAAATACATATATTTAAATCTATAAAACATAAGTTTAGATTTGCATTATCTTTTTCTATGCAATGGTTAATTTGAAGAAAAAAATAAAGATGATTTTAAAAATTAGCACCACAGAGATGAGCATGGTAGTAGTCTATGTTGTAAATGTCATGTAAATTCTTAAAATGCATAATGGAATCTGATCATCTTCATTGGCATAGTTGTGACTAGCTGTCAAATACATATATTTTATGGTGTTATATATAACCATGTGGTATTATTATAATATGTAACATGACATTTGATAGACATTAAATGGCTGTCTGAAGAGAAGAGGTCAAGGAAACAAGAGGCATCAAAATTTTGAAGTAAAATAAAACAAAACAAGTGAAAGAGCAAATGATTAAAAAGGAAATAGTTATAATTAATCCTTTTCTTTCTTAGAATCACTCAGAAAATAAAACTTCCAAATTTGGAGTCCTTCAGCATTAGTTTTAAAACTGCCCTGGCCGGTTGGCTCAGCGGTAGAGCGTCGGCCTGGCGTGCGGGGGACCCGGGTTCGATTCCCGGCCAGGGCACATAGGAGAAGCGCCCATTTGCTTCTCCACCCCCACCCCCTCCTTCCTCTCTGTCTCTCTCTTCCCCTCCCGCAGCCAAGGCTCCATTGGAGCAAAGATGGCCCAGGCGCTGGGGATGGCTCTTGGCCTCTGCCCCAGGCGCTAGAATGGCTCTGGTCACAGCAAAGCGACGCCCCAGAGGGGCAGAGCATCGCCCCCTGGTGGGCAGAGCGTCGCCCCTGGTGGGCGTGCCGGGTGGATCCCGGTCAGGTGCATGCGGGAGTCTGTCTGACTGTCTTTCCCCGTTTCCAGCTTCAGAAATAAAATAAATAAATAAATAAATAAATAAATAAATAAAAAACTGTAAATGTCTGTTGGAAATTTCAACATTATAAAGACCCCAAATACTTTTTAAATGAGGAGATACAATGACCCCTCATTTTTAACACTGATGGAAGATAAGCTTTTCCACACAACTAAGCATATCAAAATTGTTTTTGTTGACTTCAACTCTTTTTGGGTAACTCCTGGAATGCACTTCATATTTCCTTGCTCTTTCAAATTGATTATATTGATATAGTCATCACATTATTGATGACTTGGAGTCATCATAGTAAATATCAATTATTGTATAGTAAGACTCTTATTGGCCACTAATTTTGAGTTTGTTTGCTCTGAAATCCAAATAACTATGTTTTTATATTTTATACCTGGTATTTATTTATTTATGTTGTCTCTTTGGGCTTCCAGCTTTTCCTACTTATTGCTATCAATATTCCTGTGTCCATTTCTAGTAGTCACTTTAATATTCTAATTTCAAATTATAATTGGCTAGAAAACTAGTAACTGACTTTGAAATTATGTGAGGTAATGAGGCATTCTTCTTATCTTTAATATGTAAAATATAGTGCAAAGATATCTTGGCATCTGTGTTTGCATCTCAAAAATTTCTTTGCCTTCCATCATTACTTTCAGTGAATGAATGAGAAAGGAGATGTTCCTGTATTCAAACCTCTGAGTCTGTAGGGCAAAAAGAGGTAGGAAGTTATATTCAATACACTGTATTCTGACCACTTGATCTGGTCAGTTTTAATTCCCAAAGAGTTAACCACATCTTGATCTTTTATTTCCTGCTACATTTATAAAGACTCATTGCTTAACAACAGAGTCCTATCTTAATATTAAGAAATAAATCCAGCCCTTAATCTGTTGCTGGACACTTTGGGACCTAAACTAAGAAAATGTAAAAGACACAACCAATGACAAAGCACTGTATGTGCAAGCAGTTCGCACCTGCATATGGTATTAGAATAGTAATAGCTATATAGCTTAAACATTTTGACCCGTCTCTGCAAATGAATATCAAAGTACCAGGGACTCAAAACTAAACTTGTATCAGACAGCACTAGGCACTATGTGGTCTGTAAAACAGAGCATAATTATTTCTCTAAGCACAAATAATTTTTCATGTAAGATGACCAAGAGCAATTCACATCATTCTGTACAGGGAAGTGCTTATCCAGAGATAAAGAAATGTGCAAAATTTACATAAGAAACAAAATGAATAAATGTTTGTTAATCCAAAAATAGCTAAGTGCCCTATGCAATACCACTTCCTGGTCAGGCTAATTATTTGTCATGTTTATGTCTCAGTTTCTTCTTTATATGTGGAGTTGGGGCTATTTAGAAAGGGATAATGCTGGTGTTTTTTATTTTTCATGACTGAGCAGTTAATGACTGATTTGAAAAATGTAAATTATATCAAATATATGCAAAGGAGTTTGAGAACTTATGTGCAGTATAGTAATGATTAAAATCAGTATAAAGAAAGTTATCTATGTATAAAATATAATTTGATGCAGAGGCATGCCAGATGTAAATATTTCACTGCTTTAGACCATTTTCTTGCATAAAATTTTAATTGTAAATTTTACAAAAGTTACTTTGCACGGAAAATATGTACTAAAAACTATTGACAAAAATTTGAAATGAATCCCAGTAAGAGTAGCAATAATTATGGATGTGAGGGCAATAAAATATTTTGTAAGTAAACCTCTTAAGCATGCCTCCAAAACCTTAATGAAACTTCAAAAATGGGTTCAATAATATTAGCAATTAAAAAGAATCTGGTTCATAAAAATAAGGTGATTGAGGTTCTGTTTCCTCCAGGAACACATTAATTCTTCCACTGCATATTCCATGAAAGTCTACATGCCTCTGAACACTAGCTCCTGTTCAGTTTTGGGTCTCAAAATAGGCATCTCTCCCTCAGGAAACCTTCCCTAGAGTGCTTCTCTGAGTATAGCTTGCATTTCTACTACAGCATTTCTCACATCTTATGACATTTTCCTCCTTCTCTCCTCCAATAGACTGTAGAAGTTCCAGAAAGGCTGAATTCTTGTCTGTCTTGTTTGCAGTGTCAAAAAAAATTTATTGAATTAATAAACAATAGGCCCTGTGTTAAGAAATGGGGGTGCAAGAATACTACCCTAAGCTCTGCCCCTAACCTCAAGAAACTTGCAGTCCAATGAAAGGAGACCACACTCAAACAAACAATGGTAAGTGTAACAAGCAGAGCAGAATGTCTTAGGAGACTTCTGTACACAAGGAGAACTGAGAGCCAACTAGCAAGTCTCAGACCCATTTGAACTATTTTGTTATAATAGAACTCTAGGAAATTTTAAGTTGAAATGATAAATATCAAGATAAATATTTTAGAAAAGAGTTACATAAAAAACTGGTTTATAGAGAAACTGAAAGAGATGTTTTAGAACTACATTTTTTAACTGGGTTTCTCAAGAGCAGACTGGTAGAATGCTAATATCTATTTAGTGCAGAAAAGTAAAAAAGAGTTCCAGACACAAATATCTTTGGGAAATATCACATGTTTACCCCAACAGGGGAATTCACAGGGCTCATTAGATTATTTCAGGATCTAAGTAACCCTACAGAAAAGAATTTTGCTAAAATTTGGTTAAGCCAGGTTTTCCAAACTCATTTCAACAGGGAACCCTTATTTCTCAGAGCACCACTGCCCTCTCAATGTTGCCTTCTTCATCAACAATATCATGTAAATTGTTGATTTTATAAGAGTACTATATAATATTTCAAAATATGCATAGAGCATTAGTGAGAATCATCTCAGAAACAATAGCTAATGATAATCAGATCTAATTAAATGCTCACTTTCCCATACACTTATAAAGGAAAGGGTTAACTATATATAAATTTATATATATAGTAGTATATAGTTCCTTATATAAAAACACAAAAGGATTCAGCATTTACCAAAGCTAATGTGGAATACATATCCCCCATTTCATTTTCATCTCTACTAGAGATAATGGCAGCACATGCTCTGTGACTTCCTGTGGACCCTCAGTGAGCCCCTCTTCTTCCGGTCTCTGTGAGAAATAGAGGGCTGACCTGGACAGGCTCTGAGTCCTCTGGCCCCACCACCATCCCACATTAATGCTCTAATACACATTTTCCTTTTACACAGCCAATTGTCATAATTGAATATATGGTATTAACTTTTGTTTCTTTTTATTCTAATCACCCCTTCAATATTAAAAAAAGTCTTTGGTGGATAGACACATTTAAAAAAGCTTTTGATCTTAATTGATTACCTGCCCTTGTGTAATAGGTATGCTCCTAGTGGGCTGCTCTTTCTACCCATGGAGGGAAACTTTTTGTATTTCTAAGAGTGGGCCAAACTACTGAACATTTTTAGTTCCACTTCATTTTAGTTCTGGAAAACATGTATTGGTTCCATCACAGACTTTAAAAGTATATTACACAATGAATTCCTAAATTAAGATATAAATTGAACATTTAATCATGTTTGCACAGAAAATCAGGAACATGTCTGCAACTGATAGGAAATTTTTAACTAGTCCTTTAAATATAGGTTTCTCACCATCATAAAGACAGCAATTAGTTTCTCAGAATTATCACTCGGTTTTTCAGAAGAAAGACACCAGGAGATGATATTAAATAAGAAAAGATATGAGGCTATAACAATCTCAAAAGCTGAGAACATAGTGAAGACTCCAGAGAGCCAAAGCAAAGTTGGGAGAGGCAGAGCATACCAGTTGGCAAAGGGTAATTAACTGGATGAGCAGAACAGTCCTCCTTATCCACTTGACCGACAGTCAGTATGACAAACTCATGTTTAGGCAATTTGAAAGATTCTTGAATATTTATATATTATGAGTCCCAAAGGTGGAAGAGTTTGCATTGGTGCATTTGAGGGCCATAAAAGAGCAAGCATTACAATGTGTTGTGTTCCTGGGAAGGCAAAGTATGATGAGCTTTCATATGGCCTCATTTTTTTGTTGTTGAGTTTCACGCTTGGAAGAAGAAATAAAATTTTGATTCTGGTCCATAAATCCAAAGTGGATTTTTAAGATTTGAAAATGTTACACTTTTTGAATTACAACACCGCCCTGCTTTGGCATTGGAAGGCATTCATGACTGCTATCAAGGTAAAATAGAAACTGATGGATTGTAAATCGGCATTTCTCTAGCTTGTGTCAGAGTTTGCTGGAGAGAGCTGGGCTTTATTATGTGTTCATTAGTTCTAGGACTATTGGGCCTGCCTTTTATGTTAGTGAATCCCCTGCTTTACTTTAAGTTACTAAAGGTGAGAAAACCTCTGCAGCCTGGCTAACCCTCAGTATAACTGAAATAATCTGCATCCTGATGATGACCTTTTTAAAAAGTAGCATTGTTCAAGAGTTTGGATTCTTCCACACTTGTCATATTCAGGAATGATGTGGTTATAAAGAAAGCCTCTAGTTCTAAAAAAAAAAAAAAAAAAAAAAAAAAAAAAAAAAAAAAAAAAAAAAAAAAAGAGGAGAAAAGCTTTAAGGGTAAATCATAGTCTTTGCTAAAATTTTGCTCTATAAGAAGATTAGAGGTAAGCTAAACCCACTTTTGTGGGAAGTATCATATGAGAGGCAAAAATCCCAAACAGAAGAGTCTAGTAAGGATAGGTCATAGCCAAGAGAGGCAGAAAAGCTTTGCAGGGTTGAGTGTAAGAACAAGCAGGAAACATGCCTGCCATAAAGGGCACTTGCAGTGGAGGACATTTGCATAGGACCCAGTAGACTGGCCCTGGGACAAAAGATTAACGGTAGTAGAAATTCCTTGGTGAATTTATCTTAGAGGTTTGAGAGTTTCAAATCATAAAAAAACTGAATGTGATGAAACTTTTAAAATTAGACATGATTTATCAAGCTCTAAATGTCATGCGGTGGACTCCATAGTCTTAGAAAATTGTAGGCCAAGATTACTAATATCCTAGTGATACACAGAGAGTTTGGTATGTATTTTTAAATAGTCTGAATCCAAAAGAGAAAGTTAGAGACTATAGAAAAAACAACAGACCGACAGGTCAGCACAGTTTTTTAACAGAGGCTCTTGACAATCTTTGTTGCCATCTTGGTCACGTGGAAAGCTTTCAATGCTCATGCAAGTCCAATCCCCCCACATGTGAACTTTAGATCCAGATTGGAGACCCAAGCATTTCTACTTTTTAAATGCTCATAAGTGATTCTAAAGTGCCTGGACTGAGAATCCCTGGTTGAGTGGTGGAGGGTTCTTGAAATGGAAATATCACTTCAGAAATAAACACATGGCAGTGGTTGCCCTAAGTATTTAGAATCAGAATTAGCTTCCTTTCTAGCCATTTCTTTGTGTACTCCTTACTCTTAATAACCATTCTTCCCACTATTCTCCAAATATACACAATTTTTTCATCCATCCATCTTTCTTTCTTTCTTTTTAGCAAGGGACAGGGACAGACAGACATAAAGGGAGAGAGATGAGAAGCATCAATTCTTTGTTGCAGCTCCTTAGTTGTTCATTGATTGCTTTCTCGTATTTGCCTTCACTGGAGGGCTACAGCAGAGCAAGTGACCCCTTGCTCAAGCCAGCGACCTTGGGGTCATGTCTATAATCCCACACTCAAGCAGGATGAGCCTGTGCTCAAGCCAGTGGCCTTGAGGTTTTGAACCTGGGTCCTCAGCATCCTAGGCCATTTTGCTACCCATTGCACCATTGCCTGGTCAAGCTTTCTTTCTTTCTTATTATTTTCTTTTCTTCCCTCTTTCTTTCCTTCCTTCCTTCCTTTCCTTCCTCCCTCCCTCCCTCCCTCCCTTCCTCCCTTTCTTTCTCTCTCTCTCCCTCCCTCTCTCCCTTCCCTCCTTCCTTCCTTCCTTCCTTCCTTCCTTCCTTCCTTCCTTCCTTCCTTCCTTCCTTCCTTTTTTCCTTTCTTCCTTTCTTTCTTTTCCTTTTTATTTCTTATTTAATTTATTGTGGCTACATTGGTAAATAAGATCATTTAGGTTTCAAGCATACATTTCTATGATGCATGATTTGAATATTGCATTCTGTGCCCAGCACCCAAAGTCAAATCATCTGTCACCATTGATTTGGCCCCCTTATCCCATTACTACTCCCCTACCCCCTTCCCTCTGGTTACCACCATACTGTTGTCTGTTTCTGAGTTTTAGTTTTATATCCTACATATGAATGAAATCATATGGTTCGTGACTTTTTCTGGCTGACATTTCACTTAGCATCCTTCTTTTATGTTGACTCTTCTGCTTCAAATACATTTTATTTTCTCTGTATCCTCTTTTACAACTGGTAAATTAGACTGTCTTGAAATGTCATTTGCAAGTTACCTTTTCAGTGACATTTCTCAGGAGTCCTCTTTTCGTCTCCCCATCATTCCATAGCACTTTATTTAGTTTAAAGGCCTACCACTTCCTGTTGTATTATAGTTCTTTGTTTAATCTGCCAAATCCTCAAGACTAGTTCCAACTCTCACAACCTCTGCTAATGGCCAGTCATTAGGCATCCATGTTTGGAACACATGACCTTGCTTCCTCTGACAATGGCTGATGAAATGAGGGCAAGCACCTGATCCAGGCACAATCATTTTATACGATTCAAATTCAGCTCCACCAAATTCCAAAATCTGTGCTTTTTGTGCTATGTTTCATTGCCAGTTTCATTTGTAGAATTAAAAGATCTATAATAAGGATGGATGAATCATTAAAAATAGCACATTTTTGACATAGAAAATTTGGAAAATAAAAGTAGGCTAAAATAAAATTTAGATTACCTATAATTCCATGATCCAGAGACAATTAAATTAATATTTGGGGATATGAGAAAATTAAATTGTTAACTTTTGGGATGTCTAGGTATCAAAATTTTATACATATATGAAAATTGTTATAAATAATTTTATATAACCATAGGCAATTTGATATTTCTACATCTCTAAAATTAAAAATTTTATATACATATAAAGAAAGTTGTATATAGTAGAAAAAGAATTTTTTTTTAATTTTATTAAGTGAGAGGCGGGGAGAAACAGACAGACTCCTGCATGTGCCCCAACCAGGATCCACCCGGCAAGCCCCCTACTTCCTACCAGGTGATGCTCTCCCCATCTAGGCCACTATCCCATTGCTCAACAACCAAGCTATTTTAGTGCCTGAAGTGAGGCCATGAAGCCATTCTCAGCTCCCAGGGACAACTTTACTCAAATCATTCGAGCCATGGCTTTGGGAGGGGAAGAGAGAGAGAGAGAAAAAAAGAGAGAGAAATGGGGGAGAAGAAGCAGATGCTCATTTCTCCTGTGTGCTCTGACCAGAAATCAAACCTAGGACTTCCATACTCTGGGCCAACACTCTATCACTTAGCCAACTGGCCAGGGCCAAGAATATTTTTTAAATTACATACATTATTAATACTCATCAGGGAATGAAATATTCTTTTATAAAATAATTTAAAATACCATATAATTTTTTGTATTTTGAAATTAATGATTTATTGTTGGACATTTATATTATATCTAATTTTTATAAGTAATACTACAACAAATATTATAGCTCAAATTTTGTATTTATTCTTAGCTATTTGAAAGAAATATTAATAAAAACTTACTAATTTCGTGTTAAAGAGGATTACTGTGAAGAGTTTTCTACAATTATTTGATTAACTTTCATTTACCCACATTCTCTCAAAATCTTTTTTTTAATTTTTAATTTTATTTAGAAAGTTAGAGTGATGTCACGGAAATGGCGCCGTGAACAGCACGTCCGACAGATCTCCACAAAATCTCAACAAATTTATCAACTAGAAACAGAAAAATTTATCCTCGGGGCATTCCGGAGTTCCACACAAACTGAAAGCGAAAGGACTGTTATCACTTGAATCTGAGAGACGAGGGTGTGGAGGAAGCTAAATACCACAGGGACATTCATTCAAGCCACGGAGGGAGTGCATCTGTATGCTATCAACAAGACCACCCTCAGATGCCAATAAGAAAGAGGAAATCGAATATTATGGATAAAAAAGATAGAGAGGTAACACAAATAGATGTGGAAAAATCTATGGAGAAAAGATTTAACATACTGGAAGCCTTGGAGCTAAATGACAGAGAATTTAAAATAGAAATCTTAAAAATACTCAGAGATATACAAGAAAACACAGAAAGGCAATTTAGGGAGATCAGAAAACAACTCAATGAACACAAAGAATATATTACCAAGGAAATTGAAACTATAAAAACAAATCAAACAGAAATGAAAAACTCAATTCACGAGCTGAAAAACGAGGTAACAAGCTTAGCCAACAGAACAGCCCAGATAGAAGATAGGATTAGTGAAATAGAAGACAAGCAACTTGAGGCACAACAGAGAGAAGAAGAAAGACACTCAAAAATAATAAAAAATGAGAAAGCCCTACAGGAATTGTCTGACTCCATCAGAAAGAATAACATAAGAATAATAGGTATATCAGAGGGAGAAGAGAAAGAAAATGGAATGGAGAATATACTCAAACAAATAATAGACGAGAACTTCCCAAGCCTGTGGAAAGAACTAAAGCCTCAAATTCAAGAAGCAAACAGAACACCGAGTTTTCTTAACCCCAACAAACCCACTCCAAGGCACATCATAATAAAGATGACACAAACAAAGGACAAAGAAAAAATTCTCAAGGCAGCCAGGGAAAAGAAGAGTACAACATATAAAGGAAGGCCTATTAGATTATCATCAGATTTCTCAGCAGAAACTCTACAAGCTAGAAGAGAGTGGACCCCAATATTTAAAGCCCTGAAAGAGAGGAACTTTCAGCCAAGAATACTATACCCATCAAAGCTATATCCTTCAAGTACGAAGGAGATATAAAAACATTCACAAATACAGAAAAGAAGGGAGAATTTATCATTAGAAAGCCCCCACTCCAGGAAATACTAAAGGGGGTTTTCCAACCAGATTCAAAGAACAAAAGAAAACAAAACCACAAGTAACAGCTCCACCAAGAACACAAAAAAAACAAACTTAAACTGTGACAACAAAAGAAAAAAAAGGGGAGAGAGGATGGAGATTAACAGTAGCAAAGGACGATGAAGTGCAGAAATACTCATAAGATAGGGTACTACAATGAATATGGTAGGTACCCTTTTCATTACTTAATGGTAACCACCCTTAAAAAAAAACCACAAAAACACTTGACTTAAAAAAAGGTAGCAACAGAGGAAAGAAGTATGGAACACAAACAAACAAAAACAAATGATAGAAAAACAAAAGAGAAGAATCAAACACGATACAAAACTAACAGAAAGCAATTTATAAAATGGAAGTAGGGAACCCACAAGTGTCAATAATTACACTAAATGTAAATGGATTAAACTTACCAATAAAAAGACACAGAGTAGCAGAATGGATTAAAAAAGAAAATCCAACTATATGCTGCCTACAAGAAACACATCTAAGCAACAAGGATAAAAACAAATTCAAAGTGAAAGGCTGGAAAACAATACTCCAAGCAAACAACACCCAAAAAAAAGCTGGTGTAGCAATACTCATATCTAATAATGCTGACTACAAGACAGAAAAAGTACTCAGAGACAAAAATGGTCATTTCATAATGATTAAGGGGAAGTTGAATCAAGAAGACATAACAATCCTTAATATATATGCACCAAACCAAGGAGCACCAAAATATATAAGACAGCTACTTATTGACCTTAAAACAAAAACTAACAAAAATACAATCATACTTGGAGACCTCAATACACCGCTGACGGCTCTAGATCGGTCATCCAAACAGAGAATCAATAAAGATATAGTGGCCTTAAACGAAATACTAGAACACCTGGATATGATAGACATCTACAGGACACTTCATCCCAAAGCGACAGAGTATACATTTTTCTCTAGTGTACATGGAACATTCTCAAGAATTGACCATATGTTGGGCCACAAAGACAATATCAGCAAATTTAGAAAAATTGAAATTGTACCAAGCATATTCTCTGATCATAAAGCCTTGAAACTAGAATTCAACTGCAAAAAAGAGGGGGGAAAACCCACAAAAATGTGGAAACTAAACAACATACTTCTAAAAAATGAATGGGTCAAAGAAGAAATAAGCGCAGAGATCAAAAAATATATACAGTGATACCTCGGTTCTCGAACATAATTCGTTCCGGGAGAACGGTCGAGAACCAAATTTTTCGAGAACCGAAACAATGAAACCCATAGGAAATAATGGAAACTGGATTAATTTGTTCCAAGCCCCAAAAATATGCCTATTTACTGGTGCTTTCTCACAAATAACGACTTCATTGATGCTGTCACCTGCTAACTCTTTTTCTTTAATGAAAATAAGAAGCAGCTTCTCCATTTCCTCCATTATCTGAGGCCTTTGCTTTGTTAACAATGTAACACCTTTGGCAACATTGGCAGCCTTTATAACAGCTTTATTCTTAAGGAAAGTTGAGATAGTAGATCTTGGCATGCCATACTCAGCAGACAGATCTGAAACACGTGTGCCCTGTTCATATTTGGCAATGATTTCTTTTTTCAGCTCAATCGTTGTTCTCACAGCTTTCCGCTTACCTTTGTCTGCATTACCACTTCTGGCTTTCTTTGGACCCATGTCTAAGGGTTAAATTCAGTGTACAAAGCGTGCACAAAGCGTGAGTCTCTCCACAAAGCATGAGTCTCACCACAAAGCATGACTCTCACCACAAAGCGTGACTCTCACCACAAAGCATGACTCTCTCCAAAAAAACGTGATTCTCTCTCTCCACAAAGCGTGACAAAGCGTGACTCACACTGATGACGCAGGCAAGGCGCGTTCGGCCGAATGAACGCCATTCGGCTCAACTCGGCTAATCTCGGACGTTCGAGTTCCAAATACTTGTTCGGATTCCAAGACAAAATTTTCTCAAATTTCCTGGTCGAATACCGATTTGGTCGAAAGTCAAGGCGTTCGAGAACCGAGGTATCACTGTACAGACAAATGAAAATGAAAATACGACATATCAGAATCTCTGGGATGCAGCAAAAGCAGTAATAAGAGGAAAGTTCATATCACTTCAGGCCTATATGAACAAACAAGAGAGAACCGAAGTAAACCACTTAACTTCACACCTTAAGGAACTAGAAAAAGAAGAACAAAGACAACCCAAAACCAGCCGAAGAAAGGAGATAATAAAAATCAGAGCAGAAATAAATGAAATAGAGAACAGAAAAACTATAGAAAAAAATCAATAAAACAAGGAGCTGGTTCTTTGAAAAGATCAACAAAATTGACAAACCCTTGGCAAGACTCACCAAGAAAAAAAGGCACAGGACTCAAATAAATAAAATCCAAAATGAAAGAGGAGAGATCACCACAGACATCATAGATATACAGAGAATTATTGTAGAATACTATGAAAAATTATATGCCACCAAATACAACAATCTAGAAGTAATGGATAAATTCCTAGAACAATACAACCTTCATAGACTGAGTCATGAAGAAGCAGAAAGCCTAAACAGACCAATCAGCAGGGAGGAAATAGAAAAAACTATTAAAAACCTCCCCAAAAATAAAAGTCCAGGCCCAGACGGTTATACTAGTGAATTCTATCAAACATTCAAAGAAGACTTGGTTCCTATTCTACTGAAAGTCTTCCAAAAAATTGAAGAAGAAGCAATACTTCCAAACATATTTTATGAGGCCAACATAACCCTCATACCAAAACCTGGCAAGGATGGCACAAAGAAAGAAAACTACAGACCAATATCTCTAATGAATACAGATGCTAAAATACTAAACAAAATACTGGCAAACCGAATACAACAACATATTAAAAAATAATACATCATGATCAAGTGGGATTCATCCCAGAATCTCAAGGATGGTTCAACATACGTAAAATGGTTAACGTAATACACCATATCAACAAAACAAAGAACAAAAACCAAATGATCTTATCAATAGTTGCAGAAAAGGCATTCGATAAAATAAAACACAATTTTATGTTTAAGACTCTAAACAAAATGGGTATAGAAGGAAAATATCTCAACATGATAAAGGCCATATATGATAAACCATCAGCCAACATCATATTAAATGACATAAAACTGAGGACTTTCCACCTTAAATCAGGAACAAGACACAGCTGTCCACTCTCTCCACTCTTATTTAACGTGGTGCTAGAAGTTCTGGCCAGAGCAATCAGACAAGACAAAGAAATAAAAGGCATCCATATCAGAAAAGAAGAAGTAAAGGTATCACTTTTTGCTGATGATATGATCCTATACATCGAAAACCCGAAGGACTCCACAAAAAGATTATTAGAAACAATAAACCAATACAGTAAGGTCGCAGGATACAAAATTAACATACAAAAGTCCATAGCCTTTCTCTATGCCAACAATGAAATACTAGAAAACGAACTCAAAAAGATAATCCCCTTCACGATTGCAACAAAAAAAATAAAATACCTAGGAATAAACATAACAAAGAATGTAAAGGACCTATATAATTAAAACTACAAGGCATTATTAAGAGAAATAGAAAAAGACACAATGAGATGGAAAAATATTCCTTGTTCTTGGATAGGAAGAATAAATATAATTAAAATGGCCATATTACCCAAAGCAATATATAAATTTAATGCAATTCCCATTAAAATTCCTATGAGATTTTTTAAAGAAATGGAACAAAAAATCATCAGATTTATATGGAACTATAAAAAACCCCGAATAGCCAAAACAATCCTAAGGAAAAAGAATGAAGCTGGGGGCATTACAATACCTGACTTTAAACTATATTATAGGGCCACAATAATCAAAACAGCATGGTATTGGCAGAAAAATAGACACTCAGACCAATGGAACAGAATAGAAAGCCCAGAAATAAAACCACATATATATGGTCAAATAATCTTTGATAAAGGGGCCAACAACACACAATGGAGAAAAGAAAGCCTCTTCAACAAATGGTGTTGGGAAAACTGGAAAGCCACATGCAAAAGAATGAAACTCGACTACAGCCTGTCCCCGTGTACTAAAATTAATTCAAAATGGATCAAAGACCTAAATATAAGACCTGAAACAATAAAGTACATAGAAGAAGACATAGGTACTAAACTCATGGACCTGGGTTTTAAAGAACATTTTATGAACTTGACTCCAATGGCAAGAGAAGTGAAGGCAAAGATAAATGAATGGGACTACATCAGAATAAAAAGTTTTTGCTCAGCAAGAGAAACTGATATCAAAATAAACAGACAGCCAACTAAATGGGAAATGATATTTTCAAACAACTGCTCAGATAAGGGCCTAATATCCAAAATTTACAAAGAACCTATAAAACTCAACAACAAACAAACAAACAATCCAATAAAAAAATGGGAAGAAGACATGAACAGACACTTCTCCCAGGAAGAGATACAAATGGCCAACAGATATATGAAAAGATCCTCAGCTTCATTAGTTATTAGAGAAATGCAAATCAAAAGTACAATGAGATACCACCTCACCCCTGTTAGATTAGCTATTATCAACAAGACGGGTAATAACAAATGTTGGAGAGGCTGCGGAGAAAAGGGAACTCTCATCCACTGTTGGTGGGACTGTAAAGTAGTACAACCATTATGGAGGAAAGTATGGTGGTTCCTCAAAAAACTGCAAATAGAACTACCTTATGACCCAGCAATCCCTCTACTGGGTATATACCCCAAAACCTCAGAAACATTGATACGTAAAGACACATGTAGCCCCATGTTCATTGCAGCACTGTTCACAGTGGCCAAGACATGGAAACAACCAAAAAGCCCTTCAATAGAAGACTGGATAAAGAAGATGTGGCACATATACACTATGGAATACTACTCAGCCATAAGAAATGATGACATCAGATCATTTACAGCAAAATGGTGGGATCTTGATAACATTATACGGAGTGAAATAAGTAAATCAGAAAAAAACAAGAACTACATGATTCCATACATTGGTGGAACATAAAAATGAGACTAAGAGACATGGACAAGAGTGTGGTGGTTACCAGGGGTGGGGGGAGGGAGGACATAGGAGGGAGGGAGGGAGAGAGTTAGGTGGAGGGGGAGGGGCACAGAGAACTAGATAGAGGGTGACGGAGGACAATCTGACTATGGGCGAGGGGTATGCAACATAATTTAATGACAAGATAACCTAGACATGTTTTCTTTGAATATATGTACCCTGATTTATTAATGTCATCCCATTAACATTAATAAAAATTTATTAAAAAAAAAAAGAAAGTTAAAGTTAACACAGTGACATGGATCAATAAGAATACACAGATGAACATTTCTATAACATTTGAACTGTTGATTATGTTGTATACCCATCACCCAATGTCAGATCATTTTCCATCACCTTATGTTTGTCCTTCTTTACACCCTTCCCCCAAACCCTTCCTTTATCCCCTCCCCTGTGTCCCCCTCTCCTGGTAACCAGTACACTTTTATCTGTGTCCACGAGTCTCAGTTTAATATTTCAACTATATGTGAAATCATACAGTTCTTAGCTTTTTCTGATTTAATTATTTCACTCAGTATAATGTTCTCAAGGTCCATCTATGTAGTCATGTCACTATGTCATCATTCCTCGTGGCTGAGTGTATATATGTATCACATCTTCTTTATCCAGTTCTCTATCAAGGGACACTTTGGTTGTTTCCATGTCTTGGCCACTGTGAATAACATGTGCTACAATGAACATGGGGCTGCATGTGTTTTTACATACCACTGTTTTCGGGTTTTGGGGGTAGATACCCAGTAGAGGGATTGCTGGGTCATATGGTAGTTCTATTTTTAATTTTTTGAGGAACCACCATACTTTCTTCCATAATGGTTGTACTAAGTTGCATTCCTACCAGCAGTAAGTATTTTCTCCAGAACCTCTCCAAACCTGTCATTTTGATAATAGCCAATCTAACAAGTGTGAGGTGGTATCTCATTGTAGTTTTGATTTGCATTTCTCTAATAACTAATGAAGTTGAGCATCTTTTCATATATCTGTTGGCCATTTGTACATCCTCTTGAAAGAAGTGTCTGTTCGGTTAATTTCCCCATTTTTTAATTGAATTGTTTGCTTGTTTGTTTCTGAGATTTATATATTTTGGATATTAACCCCTTATTGGAGATGTTTTTTCAGATATCTCCCATTTAATTGGCTGCCTATTTGTTTTGTTGTCAGTTTCTTTTGCTGTGACATAGTTGCTTTTTAGTTTGATATAGTTCCATTCATTTATTTTTGCTTTTACTTCCATTGCCTTTGGGGTCAAATCATAAATTGTTCTCTGCAGTCAAGGTTCATGAGCTTAGTACTTATGTTTTCTTCTATGTAATTTATTGTTTTGGATCTTATATTTAGGTCTCTGATCCATTTTGAATTAATTTTATGCAGTCAAGTTTCCTTCTTTTATATGTGGCTTTCCAATTTTCCAGCACCATTTATTGAAGAGACTTTCTTTTCTCCATCGTGTGTCTTTGACTCCTTAGTCAAAGATGATTTGTCCATATATATGTGGTTTTATTTCTGAGCTCTCAATTCTGTTCCATTGATTCATATGTTTTCATGCCAATACCATGCTGTTTCGATTATCATGGCTCGGAAGTCAAGTAGTGTGATACTTCTGGCTTCATTCTTTTTCCTCAGGATTGCTTTGGCTATTTGAGGTTGTTGTTTTTTTATATGGTTCCATATAAACCTGGTAATTTTTTATTCTATTTCTTTAAAAAATGACATTAAGATTTTGATTAGGACTGCATCAAATTTTTATATTGCTTTGGGTAATATCCCCATTTTAACTATGGTGATTCTTCTAAACCATGAACATGAAATATTCTTCCATTTCATTTTGTCTTTTTCAATTTCTTTCCATAATATTTTGTAGTTTTCAGCATATAGGTCCTTCAAATCCTTTAAGTTTATTCCTAGGTGGGGGTTTTTTTGTAATTGTAAAAGAAATTTTTTTAGTTAATTTTCCAATGTTTAATTGTTAGCATATAAATAAGCAGTGGACTTTGTATATTGATTTTGTATCCTGCAAGTTTACTGTATTGGTTTATCATTTCTAATAGGTTTTTGGTGGAGTCTTTGGGGTTTTTTAAACACAGGATCATGACATCTGCAAAAAGTGATGCGTTTACTTCTTCTTTACCAAGATGAATGCCTTTTATTTCTTTCTTTTGCCTGATCACTGTGGCTAAGACTTCCAAAACTACAGTGAGCAAAAGTGGAGAGTATGGGCAGCCTTGTCTTGTTTCTAATTTTAGAGGAAAAGCCTTCATTTTTTGCACCATTTAGTATGATATTAGCTGATGGTTTGTTATATATGGCCTTTATTATGTTGAGGTACTTTCTTTCTATTCTGATTTTATTGAATGTTTTAAACATAAAGGAATCTTATGTATCTTATCAAATATGTTTTCTGCATCTATTGATGGGATCATATGATTTTTATTCTTTGTGTTGTTAATGTTGTATATTACATTGATCAATATTTTTTTAAATTTGTTGTGTTTACATAGTTACAAGTGTTCCCCCAAATATATCTCCCTCCATCACCCCCTTGTGTTCTCCTTCATACCCCCTTCACCACCTTTCCCAGCCACCTTCCCTCCATGATTTATTATCCTGCCTTCTATTTCTCTGTGTTATGTGTATATACTTTCCCTAATGTCTTTCCCTTCTTGGATCTCCTCTTCTCATCCCCTTTCCCTCTGATCACGTTCCCTCTGGACTCTTTAAACCTGCCTCTTTTTGTTCCTCAGTTCACATTGTTCATTAGATTTCTCATATGAGTGACATATATTTTTCATTCTCTGCCTGGCTTATTTCACTTAGCATAATAGACTCCAGGTACATCCATGTTGTTGCAAAGGGTAAGATTTCCTTTTTTTCATGGTCATGTAGTATTCCACTGTGTATATGTACCACTGCTTTTTAAAAACTCATCTACTGATGGACACTTGGGCTGTTTCCAGATCCTGGCTATTGTAAATAAGGCTGCAATAAACATGGGGGTGCATTTCTTCTTTTGAATCAGTGATTTGGTATTTTTAGGATATATTCCTAGAAGTGGTATAGCTGAGTCAAAAGGCAGTTCCATTTTTAATTTTTTGAGGAATCTCCATATTGTTTTCCACAGTGGCTGCACCAGTCTGCATTCCCAGCAGCAGTGCATGGGGGTTCCCTTTTCTCGACACTGTCACCAGCACTTACTTGGTGTTGATTTATTACTGAGCGCCATTGTGACAGGTGTGAGGTGGTATCTCGTTGTGGTTTTAATTTGCAATTCTCTGATGATTAGTGATGTTGAACATTTTTTCATATACCCATTGGCCATCTGTATGTCTCTTTGGAGAAGTTTCTATTCAATTCTTTTGCCCAATTTTTGATTGAATCATTTACTTTCTTGGTGTTGAGTTTTACAAGTTCTTTGTCGATTTTGGTTATTAACCCCTTACCCAACATGTTGGCAAATATGTTCTCCCACTCTGTGGGTTGTCTTTTTATTTTGTTAATGGTGTCTTTGGCTGTGCAAAAGCTCTTTAGTTTGATATAGTCCCATTTGTTTATCCTGTTCTTTATTTCACTTGCCTGTGGAGATAAATCAGCAAGTATATTGCTGCGAGAGACTTCAGAGAGCTTACTGCCTGTTTTCTTCCAAGATGATCATAGTTTTTATGATTTACATTCAAGTCTTTTAACCATTTTGAATTTATTTTTGTAAATGGTGTAAGGTGGTGGTCTAGTTTCATTTTTTTGCATGTATTTGTCCAATTTTCTCAGCACCATTTGTTAAAGAGACTGTCTTTATTCCATTATATGCTTTTACCTCCTTTGTCAAATATCAATTGACCATAAAGGTGTGGGTTTATTTCTGGGTTCTCTATTCTGTTCCATTGATCTGTATGCCTGTTCTTATGTCAGTACCAAGCTGTTTTGAGTACAATGGCCTTGTAGTATAACTCGATATCAGGACCTGTGATACACTCAGCTTTATTTCTCTTTTTCAAGATTGCTGAGGCTATTTGTGTTCTTTTATGGTTTCATATAAATTTTTGGAATCTTTGTTCTATATCTTTTAAGTATGACTTTGGTAATTTAATAGAAATTGCATTGAATTTATACATTGCTTTGGGTGGTATGGACATTTTAATAATATTTATTCTTCCTATCCATGAACACAGTATATGCTTCCACTTGTTTTTATCTTTCTTGATTTCTTTTTTCAATGTTTTATAATTTTCCGAGTACAGATCTTTAACCTCTTAGGTTAAATTAACTCCTAGGTACTTTATTTTTGTGTTGTTGCAATAGTAAAGGGGATTGTTTTCTTAATTTCTCTTTTAGACAGTTCATTTTTGAGGATATAAATGCAACTGATTTATGAATATTGATTTTATATCCTGACACCTTGCTGAATTCATTTATCAGGTCCAGAACTTTTTTGACTGAGACTTTAGAGTTTTCTATGTACAGTATCAAGTCAACAGCAAATAATGAGAGTTTTACTTCTTCTTTTCCAATTTGGATGTTTTTTTATTTCTTCTTCTTGTCTGATTTCTGTAGCTAGGACTTCCAGGATTATGTTGTATAAGAGTGGTGAAAGGGGGCACGCCTTTCTTGTTCCTATTCTTAAAGGGGTTGCTTTTAATTTTTGCTCATTGAGTATGATGTTGTCTGTGGGTTTGTTATAAATGACCTTTATCATGTTGAGGTATGTTCCCTGTATACCACTTTCCTGGGAGTTTTGATCATAAATGGGTGTTGATTTTATCAAATACTTTTTCTGCCTCTATTGATATTATCATGTGGTTTTTATCCTTTCTTTTGTTTATGTGATGAATTGCGTTGATTGATTTGCAAATATTGTACCAACCTTGCCTCCCTAAAATATATCCCACTTGATCATGATGTATAATTTTTTTCATGTACTGCTGGATTCAATTTGCTAATACAGTGGTACATTGAAATACAAATTTAATTTGTTCTGTAACTGACCTCGTAAGTCAGTCAACTCATATATCAAACTGCCAATACTGGACCAGTACGCCAATATGCCAACTAGCGGCAGCTTCCCAAATCACATATCTCAAAATTTCGCTTGGATCTCAAGTAAAAATATGAACCGAGTCACACCTTGGATCTTAAAAAAAATTTTCATATGTTGGCCTGTTCGTATCTCAAGGTATCACTGTATTTTGTTGAGTATTTTAGCGTCTAAGTTTATAAGGGATATTGGATTATAGTTTTCTTTCTTTGTGTGGTTTTGAAATGAGGGTGTCTTTGCCTGGTTTTAAAATGAAGGTGATATTCACCTCATAAAAGGAGTCTGGAAGTTTTCCCACCTCTTGAATTTTTTGAAATACCTTGAGAAGGATAGCAGTTAGTTCTTCTTTGAATAAATGGTAAAATTTGCCCGTGAAGCCATCAGACCAACAAATTTTGTTTATGGGAAGATGTTTTTTATAAATTTTAATGGGTTGACATTAATAAATCAGGGTACATATGTTCAAAAAAACATCTCCAGGTTATTTTGTCATTCAATTATGTTGCACACCCGTCATCCAAAGTCAAATTGTCCTCCGTCACCTTCAATCTGGTTTCCTTTGTGCCACTTCCCTCCCTCCACTCCTTCCTTCTCCTCCCTCCTCCCTCCCAGTAACCATCACACTCTTGTCCATGTCTCTTAGTCTCGTTTTTATGTCCTACCTAAGTATGAAATCATGCAGTTCTCGGTTTTTTCTGCTTTACTTATTTCACTCCATATAATGTTATCAAGATCCACCCATGTTGTTGTAAATGATCCGATGTCATCATTTCTTATGGCTGAGTAGTATTCCATAGTACAGGCGTCCCCAAACTATGGCCCACGGGCCACATGCAGCCCCCTGAGGTCATTTATCTGGCCCCCGCTGCACTTCTGGAAGAAGCAACTCTTTCGTTGGTGGTCAGTGATAGGAGCATAGTTCCCATTGAAATACTGGTCAGTAGGTTGATTTAAATTTACTTGTTCTTTATTTTAAATATTTTATTTGTTCCCGTTTTGTTTTTTACTTTAAAATAAGATATGTGCAGTGTACATAGGGATTTCTTCATAGTTTTTTTTATAGTCTGGCCCTCCAACGGTCTGAGGGACAGTGAACTGGCCCCCTGTGTAAAAGTTTGGGGACCCCTGCCATAGTATACATGTACCACATCTTCTTTATCCAGTCATCTATTGAAGAGTTTTTTGGTTGTTTCCATATCTTGGCCACGGTGAACAATGCAGCAGTGAACATGGAGCTGCATGTGTCTTTACATACTAATGTTTTTGAGTTATGTGGGTATATTCCCAGTAGAGGGATTGCTGGGTCATATGGTAGTTCTATTTTCAATTTTTTGAGGAATCACCATACTTTCTTCCATAGTGGTTGTACTACTTTGCATTCCCACCAACAGTGGATGAGAATTCCTTTTTCTCCACAGCCTCTCCAACACTTGATATTACCTGTCTTGTTGATATAGCTAATCTAACAGGTGTGAGGTGGTATCTCATTGTAGTTTTGATTTGCATTTCTCTAATAACTAATGAAGCTGAGCATCTTTTCATATATCTGTTGGCCATTTGTATTTCTTCCTGGGAGAAGTGTCTGTTCATGTCCTCTTCCCACCACTTTTTATTGGATTGTTTGTTTGTTTGTTGTTGAGTTTTATGAGTTCTTTGTATATTTTGGATATTATACCCTTATCTGAGCTGTTGTTTGAAAATATTATTTCCCATTTATTTGGCTGTCTATTTATTTTGTTGTCAGTTTCTCCTGCTGTGCAAAAATTCTTAGTCTGATGTGGTCCCATTCATTTATTTTTGCCTTCACTTCCCTTGCCTTTGAAGTCAAATTCATAAAATGCTATTTAAACCCAAGGTCCATGAGTTTAGTACCTGTTTTCTTCTATACACTTTATTGTTTCAGGTCTTATATTTAGGTCTTTGATCCATTTTGAATTAATTTTCGTACAAGGGGACAAACTGTAGTTGAGTTTCATTCTTTTGCATGTGGCCTTTCAGTTTTACCAGCACCATTTGTTGAAGAGGCTTTTCTTTTCTCCATTGTGTGTTGTTGGCCCCTTTATCAAAAATTATTTGACCATATGTATGTGGTTTTATTTCTGGACTTTCTATTCTGTTCCATTGGTCTGAGTGTCTATTTTTCTGCCAATACCATGCTGTTTTGATTCTTGTGGCTCTATAATATCATTTGAAGTCAGGTATTGTAAGGCCCCTAGCTTTGTTCTTTTTCCTTAGGATTGCTTTGGCTATTTAGGGTTTTTTATAGTTCCATATAAATCTGGTGATTTTTTTTCCATTTCTTTAAAAACTGTCATTTGAATTTTGATGGAAATTGCATTAAATTTGTATATTGCTTTGGGTAATATGGCCGTCTTGATTATATTTATTCTTCCTATCCAAGAACAAGGAATATTTTTCCATTTCATTGTATTGTTTTTTATTTTCCTTAACATTGCTTTGTAGTTTTCATTATATAGGTCCTTTATATTCTTTGTCATGTTTATTCCTAGGTATTTTTGTTGTTGTTGCAACCATGAAGGGGATTTTTTTTTAGTTCATTTTCTAATGTTTTGTTGTTGACATATAGAAAGGATATGGACTTTTGTATATTAATTTTGTATCCTGTGACCTTACTATATTGGTTTATTGTTTCTAGTAATCTCTTTGTGGAGTCTTTGGGGTTTTCAATGTATAGGATCATATCGTCTGCAAAAAGTGAAACCTTTACTTTTTCTTTTTCAATATGAATACTTTTATTTCTTTATCTTGTCTGATTTCTCTGGCTAGAACTTCTAGCACCACATTAAATAAGAGTGGAGAGAGTGGACAACTCTGTCTTGTTCCTGATATAAGGGGGAAAGTCCTCAGTTTTATGCCATTTAATATGATGTTAGCTGATGGTTTATCATATATGGCCTTTATCATGTTGAGTTATTTTTCTTCTATACCGATTTTGTTGAGTGTTTTAAACATAAAATTGCATTCTATTTTATTGAATGCCTTTTCTGCATCTATTGATAAGATCATGTGGATTTTGTTCTTTGTTTTGTTGATATGGTATATTACGTTAACTGTTTTATGTATGTTGAACCATCCTTGAGATTCTGGGATGAATCCCACTTGATCATGATGTATTATTTTTTTAATATGTTGTTGTATTCGATTTGCTAGTAGTTTGTTTAGTATTTTAGCATCTGTATTCATTAGAGATATTGATCTGTAGTTTTCTTTCTTTGTGCCATCCTTGCCAGTTTTCGGTATGAGTGTTATATTGGCCTCATAAAATGTGTTTGGAAGTATTGCTTCTTCAATTTTTTGGAAGGCTTTGAGTAGAATAGGAACAAGTTTTCTTCAAATGTTTGATATAATTCACGAGTATAGCTGTCTGGGCCTGGACTTTTATTTTGGGGGAGGTTTTTAATAGTTTTTTCTATTTTCTTCCTGCTTATTGGTCTGTTTAGGTTTCTGCTTCTTCATGATTCAGTCTAGGAAGGTTGTATTGTTCTAGGAATTTATCCATTTCTTCTAGATTGTTGAATTTAGTGTCATATAGTTTTTTATAGTATTCTACAATAATTCTTTGTATATCTATGATATATGTGGTGATTTCTCCTCTTTCATTTTGGATTTTGTTTATATGAGTTCTTTCTCTTTTTTCCCTTGTTGAGTCTTGCCATGGGGTTGTCAATTTTGTTGATCTTTTCAAAGAACCAAATCCTTGTTTTATTAATTTTTTCTATAGTTTTTCTGTTCTCTATTTTATTTATTTCTGCTCTGATTTTTATTATTTTCTTTTTTCTGCTGGTTTTGCGTTGTCTTTGTTCTTCTTTTTCTAGTTTTTTAAGATGTGAAGTTAAGTGGTTTACTTGGGCTCTCTCTTGTTTGTTCATATAGGCCTGAAGAGATATGAACTTCCCTCTTATTACTGCTTTTGCTGCATCCAGAGGTTCTGATATGTCATATTGTTATTTTCATTTGTCTGTATGTATCTTTTGATCTCTGCACTTATTTCTTCTTTGACCCACTCATTTTTTAAAAGTACGTTGTTTAGTTTCCACATTTTTGTGGGTTTTTTTACCTCTTTATTGCAGTTCAATTCTAGTTTTAAGGCTTTATGATCAGAAAATATGCTTGGTACAATTTCAATTTTTCTGAATTTGCTGATGTTATTTTTGTGCCCCAACACGGTCAATTCTTGAGAATGTTCCATGTACACCAGAGAAAAATGTGTACTCTGTCACTTTCGGATGAAATGTCCTGAAGATGTCTATCATATCCAATTGCTCTAGTGTTTAGTTTAAGGCCAATATTTTTTTATTGATTTTCTGTTTGGATGATCGATCCACAGCAGTGGTCTCCAACCTTTTTTGGGCTACGGACCAGTTTAATGTCAGAAAATATTTTCACACACCAGCCTTTAAGGTGGGATGGATAAATATATCACGTGACCAAGACAAGCATCAAGAGTGAGTCTTAGATGGATGTAACAGAGGGAATCTGGTTGGTCATTTTTTAAAAATAAAACATCGTTCATACTTAAATATAAATAAAACATAAATAATGTAAGTTATTTATTTTTTCTCTGCAGACTGGTACCCAATGGCCCACAGACCGGTACCGGTCGTGGCCTGGGGGTTGGGGACCACTGATCTAGAGCCGTCAGCGGTGTATTGAGATCTCCAAGTATCATTGTATTTTTGTCAGTTTTTGTTTTTAGGTCAATAAGTAGCTGTCTTATATATTTTAGTGCTCCTTTGTTTGGTGCATATATATTAAGAAGTGTTATATCTTTTTGATTCAGTGTTTCCTTAATCATTATGAAATAACCATTTTTTTCTCTGATTACTTTAGCTGTCTTATAGTCAGCATTGTTAGATATGAGTATTGCTACACCTGCTTTTTTGGGATGTTATTTGCTTGGAGTATTATTTTCCAGCCTTTCACTTTAAATTTGTTTTTATCCTTGTTGCTTATATGTGTTTCTTATAGGCAGCATACAGTCGAATTTTCTTTTTTAATCCATTCTGCTACTCTGTGTCTTTTTATTGGTGAGTTCAATCCATTTCCATTTAGTGTAATTATTGACACTTGAGGGTTTCCTATTGCCATTTTATATATTGTTTTCTGTTAGTTTTGTATCTTGTTTGATTCTTCTCTTTTGTTTTGCTATCATTTTTGTTTGTTTGGTTGGTTGTAATCCGTACTTCTTTCCTCTGTTACTTTCTTTATCAAGTCCTGTGCTTCTGTGGTGGTTTTTTCAGGGATTGTTACCATTAAGTAATGGAAAGGTTACCATGTTCATTGTAGTACACTATCTTATGAGTGCTTCTGCATTCCATCGTTCTTTCCTACTATTAATCTTCATCCTCTCCCCTTTTTGTTTTTGTTGTCACAGTTTAAATTTGGTTTTATTGTGTTCTTAGTGGAGCTTTTACTTGTGGTTTTGTTTTGTATTGTTCTTTGTATCTGGTTGGAAAACCCCCATTAGTATTTCCTGAAGTGGGGAGTTTTCTAATAATAAATTCTCTCATCTTTTCTGTATTTGTGAATGTTTTTATTTCTCTTTCATTTTTGAAGGATAGCTTTGATGGGTATAGTATTCTTGGCTGGAAGTTCCTCTCTTTGAGAACTTTAAATATTGGGGTCCACTCTCTTCTATCTTGTAGAGTTTCTGCTGAGAAATCTGATGATAATCTAATAGGCCTTCCTTTATATGTTGTATTCTTCTTTTCCATGGCTGCCTTGAGAATTTTTTCTTTGTCATTGTTTTGTGCCAATTTTATTATGATGTGCCTTGGAGTAGGTTTGTTGGGATTGAGATAACTTGGTGTTTTGTTTGCTTCTTGAATTCGAGGCTTTAATTCTTTCCACAGGCTGGGACATTCTCATCTATTATTTGTTTGAATATGTTCTCCATTCCATTTTCTCTCTCTTGTCCTTCTGATATACCTACTATTCTTATGGTACTCTTTTTGATGGAGTCAGAGAAACCTTGTAGGGCTTTCTCGTTTTTTTAAATTTGTGAGTCTCTCTCTTCTTCTTTCTGTTGTTCCTCAAGTTGCCTGTCTTCTATGTAACTAATCTTCTCTTCTATCTGGCCTGTTATATTAGCTAAGCTTGTTACCTCATTTTTCAGTTTATGAATTGAGTTTTTATCTGTTTGATTTGTTTTCATAGTTTCAATTTCCTTGGTAATATATTCTTTGTGTTCATTGAGTTGTTTTCTGAGCTCCCTCAATTGCCTTTCTGTGTTTTCTTGTATATCTCTGAGTACTTTTAGGATTTCTATTTTAAATTCTGTTTCATTTAACTCCAAGGTTTCCAATATATTTGAATTTTTTTCTATTGATTTTTTCTTATCTATCTGTGCTACATCTCTGTCTTTTGTATTCATGATATTTGATTTCCTTTTTCTTAATGGCATCTGAGGGTGTTTTATTAATAACACTAATGAGAATTAATAAAGAATAAAAAGTAAAAAAGAGAGACAATAAAAAATAATTTTAAAAAATATTTTTTTTGAGAAAATACCATGAAAAACTAAGAATTATATTGTGCTAAAAGGAACAAAAACTACCAATAACAGAGGGCCTAAGTTGGGGAGAAGTTACAAAGGGACAAAAAACAAAGTAGGGACCCACAAAATGCAAAAAAAAAAAATTTGGATCAAGAATAAAATAATTTGATTGTAAATGATGGTCAAATGAGTGCTATAGTAAAAGATATTAGAAGAAAACAAGAAAAAGATAAAAAATACTATTGTGTTGAGTGGAACAAAAACTACATAGAATGGAGAGCTGGGGTTGGGGGGGAATGCTAATGAGTTAAAAAGTGAAGTAAAAAGTACACAAAATACCACAAAGAAAAAAATTGAATCCAAAATAAAATAATTTGTTCATGAGTGAGGATCAAATGATAGGAAAAGTGAAAGAGAAAAGAAGAAACTAAGAGAGAGGGAGAAAAAAGAAAAAGAAAAAAAGGAGAGAGTTACAGGTTTTGGAGTGTAACCCTCATAGAGAGAAAGAAAAAAGAAAAGAAAAAAATGGGAAATGTAACACTTATGGTAAATGTAGTTCAAGATGAAGAAAAAAGAGTAAGATGAGCAAAGGATAAAAGGACCAAGGTGGAAGGAGAAAAAAAAATAGAGATAAGAAAATGAAAGAAGCAAAAAAAAGTGGGAAAAGTTATAAAGACTGTGGATTATTCTTGATTTTGAGAGGTTATCTTCTCCCTTTTTCTTTCTTCTCCCTCTTCCTGGTCAGTAACTCTGTAGCCTAGGCTCTGCCCCTGTGGCATGCTTAGGTAGAGATTTGCAGTTGATGTGTCACTGCGGTGATGTCATATACTAGGCCTCAGTCTCGTTGGTAGTCGGGGCTTGTTAGCATTTGCAGGCTCCAACAATGGGAGAGTTTGTTTTCCCAGAGCCTCTCTCCTAGTCTCTCCTTCCTGAATTTGCAGCCTGATGATCCAGCTATGGGGTTGCTGCTGCCACTGCCTCAAGAGTAAGAGGCTCAAAGAGCTGGCAAATCCCCACTCTATCCGCACTCAGCACAGGGCTCTGGGTAAGGCTCTGTCAGTCAGAGCCGCCAGCATAATCAGGCAGGGCTGGAAGCAAATTGCTCTCAAGGTGCCTTTCTATGAGCCTCCAGGCATGTCTAGTATGGCTCAGTACTCTGTGGTACCACTTTACCCAGGCTTTTTGCACTTTGTAACCTGTATTGGCTGGGAAGAAAATGCACTAGTCGCTGCCTGCAAGAACAGGAGATCTTAAAAGCTGCCAAGTCCCTCTTTTTAGTGCATAGCCCTGAGTATGAAAGCTCTGCCAATCAGAGCCACCAGCTTAAGCAGGTAGGGGGGCATGTTGACTTCTGTTCAGGCTCCTTTCTAAGGTTCCCCAGGTATATCTAGTTCAATTTGCCTTAGTGTTCCATGGGATTGCTCTCTGTAGGCTTCTTCCTTGTTAAAAAGCCTACATCCTAGCCTGTCCAACTTCTACAGTGTTCTCTGAGGTCTGTTCCGTAGGAATGTGTTTTTCACCCTGTATTGGCTGGCAGGAAGTTGCCCCCACCACTACGTGCAGAGCAAGAGGCACTAAAAATATCATGTCTCTTGTCTTAGATCGCTGACCTGAGAAAGAAGACCTTGTCAGCCAGAGCTGCGTAAGCCATTTGGGCAATGAGCAAACTGTGGGTTAAGCTAATTTCAGCGATTGGATCCATGGATCTGCTCCAGAGATTGTCTGCAAGCTGCCTGCGCACCCCTCCCCCTAGCACTTCCATATTTTTTCTTCCCTGGGCATGTTCTTTGTTAGCCTGAATGGCTGGCCGAGGTGCCCTGCCCTCCTGGAGAGGTCCGGGAGTAGGGAAGTTTGCTTTCATGCACTCCCTGCGCACTGTTGTTTGGGGAGCAAGGATTACACCCAGACTCTGGTCACAGCCCATGCAGAAGTCTCAGTGGTGTGTCGATGGTGTGTTGAAATCTCCAAGTATGATTGTGTTTTTGTCTGCTTCTACTTTTAGATCAGTTAGTAGATGTCTTATACATTTTGGTGCTTCCTGGTTTTGTGCACATATATTAAGAATGTTATATCTTCTTGATACAATGTCCCCTTTATAAATGTTCATCTTTTTCTCTGGTTTCCTTGATTTTCTTGAAGTCATCATTGTCAGATATGAGTATGGCTACACCTGTTTTTCTTTGGATATTATATGCTTGGACAATTGTTTTCCAAACTTTTACTTTAAATCTACTTTTGTCCTTGCAGCTTAGATATGTCTCTTGAAGGCAGGATATGGTTGGGTTTTGCTTTTTGATCCAATCTGGTAATCTGTGCCTCTTTATTGGTGAGTTCAGTTCATTTACATTTAGGGTAATTATTGACACTTGAAGATTTTCTTTTTTTTTTAATTTAATGCAGTGACATTGATAAATCAGGGTACATATGTTGAGAGAAAACATCTCCAGATTATTTTGACATTTGATTGTGCTGTATACCCCCTCACCCAAAGTCAGATTGTCTTCTATCACCTTCTATCTAGTTTTCTTTGTGCCCCTCCCCTCCCCTACCCCCTCTCTCCTTCCTCGCCCCATTCCCCCTCCCCCCACCCCTGTTGCCATCACATTCTTGTTCATGTCTCTGAGTCTCATTTTTATGTCCCATCTATATATGGATTCATATAGTTCTTAGTTTTTTCTGATTTACTTATTTCACTTCATATAATGTTATCAAGGTCCATCCATGTTATTGTAAATGATCCGATGTCATCATTTCTTATGGCTGAGTAGGATTTCATAGTATATGTGTACCAAAGCTTTTTAATCCACTCGTCCTCTGATGGACACTTGGGCTGTTTCCAGATCTTCGCTATTGTGAACAATGCTGCCACAAACATGGGGGTGCATTTCTTCTTTTGGAGCCATTCTATGGTGTTCTTAGGGTATATTCCTAAAAGTGGGATAGCTGGGTCAAAAGGCAGTTCGATTTTCAGTTTTCTGAGGAATCTCCATACTGTTTTCCACAGTGTCTGCACCAGTCTGCATTCCCACCAGCCGTGCCAGAGGGTTCCCTTTTCTCTACATCCTCGACAGCACTTATTCTGTGTTGTTTTGTTAATGAGCGCCATTCTGGGTGGTGTGAGGTGATATCTCACTGTGGTTTTAATTTGCATTTCTCTAATGATTAGTGATGTTGAGCATTTTTTCATATGCCTATTGGCCATCTGTATGTCCTCTTTGGAAAAGTGTCTATTCATTTCTTTTTCCCGTTTTTTGATTGGATTATTTGTCTTCCTGGTGTTGAGATTTACAAGTTCTTATAAATTTTGGTTATTAACCCCTTATCAGACATATTGTCAAATATGTTCTCCCATTGACACACTTGAGGATTTTCTATAGACATTTTATGTTTTGCTTTCTGGTAGTTCTGTGTCTTGTTTCATTATTCTTTTTATTTCTGTTAGCTTTTGTTTGGTGGTATTCCATACTTCTTCCTTGTTTCTTCTTTTTTTAAGCTGTGTGTTTCAGCAGTAGCTTTTTGTGGGTGGTTACCATTAAATTATTAAGAAAAAAATGTTCATATGTACAAGAGTCCTTTGTTTTATGAGTGATTCTGCACTCCATCCTCCTTACTACTGCAGATCTTTATCCTCTTCCCTTTTAATTACTGTTGTCACAGATTATCAGTGTTTTTATTGTGATCTTGTTAGAGCTATTAGTTGTACCTTTGATTTGTTTTGTTCTGTGTATCAGGTCAAATAACTCCCTTGGGTACTTCCTGCAGTGGGTGTTTTCTGGTGATAAATTCCTTCAGGTTCTGTATGACTGTGAAAGTTTTTATATATCCTTCATATTTGAAGGATTACTTTGATGGGATATAGTATTCTTGGCTCTCTTTCAGTACTTTGAATGTTTAGATCCACTCGCTTCTGGTTTGTAGAGTTTCTGCTGAGAAGTCTGATGATAACCTAAGGGGCTTTCCTTTATATCTATCTTATGTTCTTCTTTTCTCTACCTGCATTGAGAATTCTTTCTTTGTCATTGATTTTTTGACAATTTTATTACAATGCACCTTGGAGTATGTCTCTCTGGGTTGCAGTTGCTTGGCAGTCTGTTTCCTTCTTGGATTCGAGGCTCTAACTCTTTCCATAGACTTTGGAAATTCTCATCAATTATTTGTTTGAGTAGACTCTCTATTCCTTTCTTCCACTCTTCTTTTTCTTATAGTATACCCATTATTCTTATATTTCTCTTTCTGATGGAGTATGATAATTTTTGTAGAGTTCTCTCAATTTTTTTAATTTGTGAGTCTTTCTCCTCTTTTCTCTGTAGCATCTGTAGTTCCTGTCTTTGATGTCATTGATTCTTTTCTCTATCAGGCTTGTTCTATTAGCTAAACTTGCCACCTCAGTCTTCAATTAATGTGTTGAGTTCTTCATCTCTGTTTTAAAGCTTCAATCTCCTTGGTGAGGTATTTATTTTGTTCATTAATTTGTTTTCTGAGCTCATTAAATTGCCTACTGGTGTCATCTTGCATCTTGTTGAGTATTTTCAGAACTTCAATTTTGAATTCTCTATCACTTAACTCGAAGGTTTCCATGTGACAGATTTTTGTCTGGAGATTTTTTATTTTCTCTCTGAACTATATCTCTGTCTTATGTAGCCATGGTATTTGATTTCTTCTTCCTTTATGGCATTTGAGAGTGATATTGTTAAGAATGCTAACAAAAAAAATCTAAGAAAATAAAAAATTAAAACAAAAAATACAACAAAAAATATAAATTTTTTTAAAATTATGACAAGTAAAGAAGAAAAACCTCAGGGAAAAGAAGATCAAAAGAAGACAAAAAATAAGAAACAAAACATTCAAAAAAATAAGAATAAAAATATAAAAATTAAAGAAAATGAAATTCAAAAGAAAAATATAAGAAGAAAAAAAGAGGAAAATAAAGAAAAAATAAATTTTGGTTTTGAGATGTTTCTTTCAGTAGGTTTTGCTGTATTACAACTTTTAGCTCTGTCAAGTTCCTGAGATGTCCTCTGCTGAAATGTTGCTGTAGCAATGATGTAGGTAGGGCCTCAGTCACGCTGGTGGGTGGGGTGTGTTGTGAAGGCTTTACAGCTTTGGCCTTACAACTTCAGCTTGTCAGTTTCAGTTTTTCATCTTTACAGCTCTAGCAATCAATGGTAATCTTATTCTTCCAGGCACTTCTTTCCATTTCTCAGTAGACCTGGGAACTGGGTGTGGAGCACCTCTGTTCTTTAAGGGAGAGAGTGATTCTGGAGAGTTAGCTGTGGGGTTTGTCTCTTTTACTCTTTGTATCACAAGATGAGGGAGGTGGGATCTGGGAGGCTGGAGGACTGCACTTTAGCTTTCTCTGTCTCTGCCGAGTGCAGACTGCAGGCAGACTACAGGAACACTGGCCGTGACCCTACGCTCTGGCCACTTTGGTTTATTTTCCCCTCTGCCCTTCTGTCTCACTGCTCCTCCTCGCAGAAGGAGATCCAGTCACTCCTAGTTTCCCTCTTTGTATCCCTCAGACAAAGCCATAGAGTCCAAGCTTCCCTCCTCCCTGTAGTACAGCAGATTAAAAAAAAAAATACCAGTCACTCCAGGTTTGTCACCTCTCCTCTCCAAAGCCCACCCTGAATGTGTTTTATCTTCCACTCCCCTTTTCAACTCATCCACCTTTAGTCAAATTGTTGCATGGATCTTTCAGGCATGCCTCTGAGCCCATCTGGTGTTCCTTTGCTGCATTATAATTGTTCAATTTGTTGAAATTTCAAGGGGAAAGGTCAGGAGTATCTCTCACACCACCATTACTCTGACATCATCTGACCTCAAAATCTTAAAATAAAAACTTTTTTTAATTTTGCCAGTTGTATAGGTGAAAATAGCATGTCATTGATTTAATTTTAATTTCCTTGATTATCAGTTACACTCAGAATTATTTTAGGGAGGTTATTTGTATTTTTCTTGTATTTTTCTGAAGTCAGAAGCCGGGAGGCAGAGAGACAAACTTCCACATGAGCCCAACCAGGATCCACCTGGCATGCCCATTAGGGGGTAATGCTCTGCCCATCTGGGCCATTGCTCTGTTGCAACCAGAGACATTCTAGCACCTAAGGTAAGGCCATGGAGCCATCCTCAGCACATGGGCCAACTTTTGCTCCAATGGAGCATTGGCTGCAGGACGCGAAGAGAGAGACAAAGGAGAGAGGAAAGGGTGAAGAAGCAGATGGGTGCCTTCCCTGTGTGCCTTAACCTGGAACCAAACCCAGGACTTCCACATGCCAAACTGGTGCTCTACTGCTGAGCCAACTGGCCAAGGACGGTTATATATATTTTTTTATTAAGAATTTTTATGTATTTTTTTTTACTTTTTTTCTTCTTGAATTGCTTCACTTATTGATTTGTAAAAGCTTATTATGCAGTAGTAGTAGTAACCATACTTGCTGTATACATATAAACTTTTCCTATTTTATAACTTATTGTATTTAAAATGGTTTCTAAGTGAATTCTATCAAACATTCAAAGAAAACTTGGTCCCTATTCTACAGAAGGTCTTCCAAAAAATTGAAAAAGAAGCAATACTTCCAAACACATTTTATGAGGCCAACATAACCCTCATACCAAAACCTGGCAAGGATGGCACAAAGAAAGAAAACTACAGACCAATATCTCTAATGAATACAGATGCTAAAATACTAAACAAAATACTGGCAAATCAAATACAACATATTAAAAAAATAATACATCATGATCAAGTGGGATTCATCCCAGAATCTCAAGGATGGTTCAACATACGTAAAACAGTTAATGTAATACACCACATCAACAAAACAAAGAACAAAAGCCACATGATCTTATCAATAGATGCAGAAAAGGCATTCGATAAAATAAAACACAATTTTTGTTTAAGACAATCAACAAAATGGGTATAGAAGAAAAATATCTCAACATGATAAAGGCCATATATGATAAACCATCAGCCAACATCATATTAGATGGCATAAAACCAAGGACTTTCCACCTTAAATCAGGAACAAGACAGGGTTGTCCACTCTCTCCACTCTTATTTAACATGGTGGTAGAAGTTCTGGCCAGAGCAATTAGACAAGAGGAAGAAATAAAAGGCATCCATATTGGGAAAGAAGAAGTAATGGTATCACTTTTTGCATATGATATGATCCTATACATCGAAAACCCAAAAGACTCCACAAAAAGATTACTAGAAACAATAAACCAATACAGTAAGGTTGCAGGATACAAAATTAACATACAAAAGTCCATAGCCTTTCTCTATGCCAACAATGAAATATTAGAAAACGAACTCAAAAAAATAATTCCCTTCACGATTGCAACAAAAAAAATAATAAAATACCTAGGAATAAACATAACAAAGAATGTAAAGGACTTATATAACAAAAACTACAAAGCATTGTTAAGGGAAATCAAAAAAGACACAATGAGATGGAAAAATATTCCTTGTTCGTGAGTAGGAAGAATAAATATAATCAAAATGGCCATATTACCCAAAGCAATATATAAATTTAATGCAATTCCCATCAAAATTCCTATGACATTCTTTAAAGAAATGAAACAAAAAATCATCAGATTTATATGGAACTTTAAAAAACCCTGATTAGCCAAAGCAATCCTAAGGAAAAAGAATGAAGCTTGGGGCATTAGAGTACCTGACTTCAAACTATATTATAGGGCCACTAATCAAAACAGCATGGTATTGCCAGAAAAATAGACACTCAGACCAATGGAACAGAATAGAAAGTCCAGAAATAAAACCACATATATATGGTCAAATAATTTTTGATAAAGGGGCCATCAACACACAATAGAGAAAAGAAAGCCTCTTCAACAAATGGTGCTGGGAAAACTGGAAAGCCTCATGCAAAAGAATGAAACTCGACTACAGCTTGTCCCCTTGTACGAAAATTAATTCAAAATGGATCAAAGACCTAAATATAAGACCTGAAACAATAAAGTACATAGAAGAAGACATAGGTACTAAACTCATGGACCTGGATTTTAAAAAGCATTTTATGAATTTGACTCCAAAGGCAAGAGAAGTGAAGGCAAAGATAAATGACTACATCAGACCAAGAAGTTTTTGCTCAGCAAGAGAAACTGACAACAAAATAAATAGAAAGCCAACTAAATGGGAAATGATATTTTCAAACAGCAGCTCAGATAAGGGCCTAATACCCAAAATTTACAAAGAATCTATAAAACTCAACAACAAACAAACAAACAATCCAAAAAAAAAATGGGAAGAGGACATGAACAGACACTTCTCCTAGGAAGAAATACAGATGGCCAACAGATATATGAAGAGATGCTCATCTTCATTAGTTATTAGAGAAATGCAAATCAAAACTACAATGAGATACCACCTCACACCTGTTAGATTAGCTATTATTAACAAGACAAGTAATAGCAAATGCTGGAGAGGCTGTGGAGAAAAAGGAACCCTCATTCACTTTGGTGGGACTGTAAAGTAGTGCAACCATTATGGAAGAAAGTATGGTGGTTCCTCAAAAAACTGAAAATAGAACTACCTTTTGACCCAGCAATCCCTCTACTGGGTATATACCCCCAAAACTCAGAAACATTGATACGTAAAGACACATGCAGCCCCATGTTCATTGCAGCATTGTTCACAGTGGCCAAAACATAGAAACAACCAAAAAGCCCTTCAATAGAAGACTGGATAAAGAAGATGTGGCACATATACACTATGGAATACTACTCAGCCATAAGAAATGATGACATCGGATCATTTACAACAAAATGGTGGGATCTTGATAACATTATACGGAGTGAGATTAGTAAATCAGAAAAAAACAAGAACTACATGATTTCATACATTGGTGGGACATAAAAACGAGACTAAGAGACATGGACAAGAGTGTGCTGGTTACCGGGGGTGGGGGGGAGGGGCGGTGCGGGAGGGAAGGAGGAGAGGGGGAGAGGAGGGGGAGGGGCACAAAGAAAACTAGATAAAAGGTGACGGAGGACAATCTGACTTTGGGTGATGGGTATGCAGCATAATTGAATGACAAGATAAACTGGACATGTTTTCTTTGAATATATGTACCCTGATTTATTGATGTCACCCCATTAATATTAATAAAAATTTATAAAAAATTAAAATTAAAAAATTTTAAAAATGATTTCTAATTTGCAGAATAGTTTCTTTTCTATGAAGTTAAATTTATCAACTTTGTTGGCTTCTACTTAGGAATCATTCTTAAGATTTTCCTTGTCCCAAAATAATGAAACTGTTTACCTTATGTTCTCATATAATTTTAAATTCTCATTGTTAACCTTTACATTTTTTATAATCTGGAATTGATTTTTATGTATAATAAGGAATTTAGCTCTATTTTTTTCTCAAATAATTCACAGTTCTCATAACACAACACCAGTTATTTCAAATGCCAACTTTATTATGTTAAAATTATATTAAAGACATATATGTATATAAATATATTAGGATGGTTCTGATTTTCTAGGTTATTAATTATGTTCTATTGATCAGCCTATATTCCTGCTCTGACCCACTGTGTTAATCATTGTAGTCTTGCCAAATTATTAAGTATCATTTGAAGTCCTCCTCCTCCTTATTAATACATTTTTATAAAAATTATTATTGCTTGCTTATCCTTGCATATAAAGTGGAATGTCCTAAAAATACCTTTGATGCTTTAATTGAAACTTAATTAGATTTATAAATTAACTTGAGGTATAACACCTTATTTCAATATCAGTCATTGAGGATGGTGCCTGAAACAGCAGATTTTTTTAGTTGTTTGATTGAAGCAGATTACTCCATTTCGAGTGTCAGCTTATACATTTAGTATGTTAGGTCTGTCCCGTATAAGGATATAGGTATATGTACATATCTTTACTTATATTGATTTTTGCATCTGTATCAGTAGAAATACTGAACCAAACTAACATGATTCTCTATATGAATGTGTGAGATTAATAAATCTTTAAGTGGTTTGATATTGCTCATCAAGGAAAAGGCCAAATTCTTTTATTACTGGACTCTTCCCAAACAAAAAAAGTTAACCCCATTATCCCAGATTTGGATAAACATTATTCTTGATGAAGTAGGCAGAACTTTCAGATGGCCCCCAAAATTTCTACTTCCTGTCATCCTCGCACCTTCTCCCAGTCAGTCAATTAAACGACTGCCATAAGTACTGCTTTGAAGGGCTTTTGCAATTGTAATTATGTCCCACGTCAGATGACCCAGAGATCCAGAATAGGTCTGACCTAATCAGGTGATTCCTTAAAAATAGGCATGCCTTTACCTAAAAAAAAAAAAAAAAAAAAAAAAAAAAAAATTAAAATGTGAAACACATTTGACATGAGAAGATTTTCCATTGCAGATTTAAAGAAGGAGGGAGCCACAAAACAGTGGGGGAAAGGGGTGGGGATTGTTCTAGGAGCTAAAAGCAGCTCCCAGCTGACAGCCAGAAAGGAAATGAAATCTTTTCCTGTAACCACAAGAAACTGAATTCTGCCACAAGCATGGGAGCTTGAAAGAACACAACCCACAGATACCTTGATTTTAGGCTTATGAGATGCAGATTAGAAATTCTAGTTATGGCCCTGGCTGGTTGGCTCAGTGGTAGAGCATTGGCCTGGCATGAGGACATTCTGGGTTCAATTCCTGGTTAGGGCACACAGGAGAGGTGCCCATCTGCTTCCCCACCCCTCTGCCTTTTGCTTCTCTCTCTCTCTCTCTCTCTCTCTCTCTCTCTCTCTCTCTCTCTCTCTTCTGCAGCCATAACTCCATTGGAGTAAGTTGACCCCGGGCACTGAGGATGGCTCCATGGCCTCCACCTCAGGCGCTAACAGCTCAGTTGCTGAGCAACATAGCAATGTCCCAGATGGGCACAGTATCACCCCCTAGTGGGCTTACTGGATGGACCCCAGTGGCGCCCACGCTGTCTCTCTGCCTCTCCTCCTTTCACTGAATAAAAGAAATCCCAGCTTTGCTATGCCAGACTTCTGACCTTTATGTTAGCTAAAAAAATGAGTGTTATCTTAAGCTGCTAAGTTTGTGATCATTAGTTATGCAACAACAGGAAACAAATATACTCAAAATGCAAGTTGAATCATACTTCATTTTTATCCCAGTTCTGAAAATATTTAATGTGACTTCAATCCATAGATAACTTACTTGCCTTACTGGTCAGAAATGGATACATCAAGAATCACTATCAAAAACTATTTTGTAGTAAGAGAAACTGCGCTAGGCTAAGAAGGGACTCAATCCATACTATGATTACAATAACAGTATGTGTCAATGGACTCCATCATATTCCAATGTCTTTAATAATGAAAAACAACATTTGGGCATTTTTTAAATCTTGAAGGTTTCAGCACCTAGCCACAGCCTTGTTAGTTAAATGTTTTGAAGTTATTTATCTCTTATCTATGTTCTGCACTCTATGATGCATCCTCCAATGCAATATGGAGAATAAATACTGGAGACCTATGAGTCACATTTGTGTAAAATATGTTTTTCAAATAGTGACATTTCAGTAGCTCCTTTGGTCCTTCCAAACATGTGAATGAGAAAAAACACTATTTCAGAAGATTCTCACATACATTACATATTAGAAGTAAGGAACAATTCATAGGAACAGTAGAAGAGTTTCATTTCTCTTCACAGAATAAAAGTGTTTTTAAGGTTTCACCTTGCTCAAATGATTTTAGTCTTTCTAAATGGGAAAATTCGGAAGCACTGATACAGAATCAGTAAGTAAAACTGACCTAGTGTATTGAATAAAGAAGTATCTCTTACACGTAAACACATGGCATGTGTACACACATGTGGCAGCTCAACAAAACCTTGATGGAAAAAAAATGATCATGGAAACCTTGGGCATGGAAGGGCATTATTTCCTTTATAAAAAGAATACTTCATTCTTTCTGGGAGTCCAAAAAATTTAGCCATCTCTTTAATTGACTTAGCTGTGTTTCAAATTTATTTTTTGTAGTGGCACGTTCAAGCTTTCTTCCTTCGTATAATAGTTTTGAAAATAAAAGAACTTTCTTTAGCCAATGTACCCTGTATCCATAAAGATCAATGTAGCTTCCAATCAATTACCTTAATCTCTCTTCTTCATTTGCTGTCCTTTTTGGGGGATCAGTGGCTGTGTGAGTTGAGTCTTTATAGTAGCTTATCACTCTGACAATGGAAAATCAGGGCTTAGATTCCTCTATTGAAAGGATGAATATAAATATCATCCTTTATAGAGCAAGTTTAGGATATTGGTACAGCCTGATTTGTATGCAGAGTCTTTTAACACTCTGTACCTCTCCATGCAAGCTCCTGCGGTAAAACAAATGACTTTAATTTGGCTGTTACCTAAATTGAAAGTATAAGATCTAACCTGATAACCAGCACTAGACAAGCCAAAGAAGTGTCCTGTTGCATGCAGATGAACCTTAGAGTTATTTCAGCAATGCAGGTAAAAGGAGGAGGAAGCTATCCCCTTTGTATACTATAAATTCTTTTCTTCTATCAAGGAACAGGATGAAGCCCTGCCCAAATCATCTTCAAATGTCACCCAATCCATTTTGAATTATGGTATTCTTGTAAACACATAATACAACTCTGAAGCTACCCTAAACAAAGCTTTTTTACAAAACTATCTTACTATAGTAATGAGCTTCACTATGTTTGAATAAATGACAAAAGAAAACAAAATTGGATAGAGTGGGGATTATTTTTTTATTTTCCTTATGCTTTTCTTTAAATATTTTTAGTTGATTTTATAAAGTGGAAAGAGGGAGAAAGAATGAGAGAGAGAGAGAGAGAGAGAGAGAAGAGAGGAGTAAAAAACATCAACTCGTAGTTGCTTCTTGCATGTGCCTTGACCAGCAAGCCCAGGGTTTTGAACCATCAACCTCAGCATTCCATGTCGATACTTTATCCACTGTGCCACCACAGGTCAGGAACCTTATGTGCTTTTTAAAATCTGAATTGAACCTAAATCATATAGTCACATTGACATGGGTTTGAGTCAAAATGCAAATTTAAAAACCATTCTCTATATTAAATGCTTGTTGATTAAAAAAAGTGATTAAAGGTATAGTTTTCTTTCTCTCTAAAATCCTTGATGGGAAGATGATTGGAGTGTTGTGCAGCCAAGGTAATGAGAGAGATAATGAAGGGATTACTTGTGGTTGGTTAGAAAATCTACTGCTGAGCACTACAAACCTAAACAGGCCGTGTATAAGAGCTTTACTGGGCACTCACAGAGATCCAGGAAGGTGGTTTGTAACTCAAGTCTGTTTCTTTTACTTTCTTTTCTTTTTAACATAATGGAAATAATGTCTGTTATATATTCATCAATGACCATTTCCCTGAACATATAGGGAGATGTGTACTTTTGGCCAGAAATTGACTTTCACTAGCATTGCTTCCTGATGGAACTTGAAAGAATACTTCTCTAGCTACTGAACATCCTCAGGTGATGTCTGGAACAATGGACTTTATTCTAGAAAAAGATAATGAGATATAAATCGGTTCCAGGAAGGTGGTCCCTAAAGAACATGAATATATGCACTAATAAACTGAAGTATAGCAATATCTCTCTTTAGAGAACAACATCTTTAAAAAAAATAACCTACTTCAAATGAAACCAGTCTGTCAGTAAAATCATGGTGCACTTTTGACCGGTCACAGGAAAGCAACAAAAGACGATAGAAATGTGAAATCTGCACCAAATAAAAGGAAAACTCTCCCAGCTTCATACCTGTTCAGTGCAGTTCGATGTGGGCTCATGCACAGATTTTTTAGGGCTCCTTAGGTAGCTATCCCATATAGCCGCTACAGACTCGTCACTGACTGATGGCCTACCAGAACGGGGTTTCTCCACCAAACTGCCGGTTTCCTTCAACTGCTTATCCCACCGAGTAATGTTATTCCTATGTGGTGGTGCTTTGTTATAAACGCGCCAATATTCACATTGCACTTTGGTCACGGATTCGAATTTAGCGAGCCACAGAACACCCTGAACTTTCCTCTGTACCGTCCACATCTCGACGGGCATGGCTGTGGGCTGCTCCGCTGTATACACGGTGTTACATCATCATCTGCACATGCGCACATGCTGCCAGATCATCCTACAGAAACTGAGAGAGTTTTCTTTTTATTTGGTGCAGATTTCACATTTTCATCGTCTTTTGTTGCTTTCCTGTGACCAGTCAAAAGTGCACCATGACTTTACGGACACACTGTATTTTTATTCCACTTCTCTATGCCAGACCCTTTAGTACATAATCTCATTTATTGATTTATTTTTATGCACCAAAATTTTTATTTACCTACATTGCTGCTCTAACATTATAAGCATTATAAAAACAGTAATTATCAAATTAACCTCTTTTTGATCCAAGGTTGTGATAGGAATCATTACAAAGCAGTGGCAGATCTATGCCTACTTTTAAGGTTCTCTGACCCCTCTCCACCTCTGGCTGTCACTTCTCTTCTCCTTTCTTGGCTATCCCATAACAGTATATTTTATAACCCCTGTAAAATAAAAACTGAAAGTTAAAACCTCATTGTTCTGAGATTTAAGAGAATGCCGGGAATTAAGCCAGGTTTTCAGGAGTATTCAAACTCCAACAATTCCTCCCTGCCCATTAATATAGCTCCTTCTCCTCTGTCACAGGCTAAGAAACTAGTGAAGCTACACACCAAAAACGTGGGCACAACAACCATAGGCCAGGTGAGCACTTAGATAGTAAAGTGCACAGACATTGGGACTGCCACTTCCACTTCTAGCTTAATGAAGGACTGACTGAGTGAGCAAAAAGAATACATTTCTAACTGTAGAGTACCAAGTACGTACAGCACGGGTATGTGGAGAAGCCAAGGCGCCACTCAGCCTACTAAAACATACCATACACAGGTTAGGAAAAGCAGCCCCACCTACCAGTTCACCTCCAGCTATACATTCAAAGTTAGACTAACTCCAGGAATATGTCTTTATGAAAGGTCAAAGTTATTTGAAAACAGACAAGCAATTTAATTGATGTTATAAAACATAATCCAGAGGCAACCTTGTAGGTCTCAGCTCTTGATATTTTTTTCCCTAGGGACAACTTTAAAAAGTTGTCATCAGGAAAATGGTCATGGTACGTAATTGTCCCTCTTGTTGAAGAAAGCCTGAATGCCTCTCCAAAATGAATCAGCCAGTTTATATGAGGGTTACTTCAAATTGAGAATTCTGAAGTCATGCCAATCACTGACACAGCCTAGACATTGAGATATATTTAATAAATTCAGTAAGTAATGAATAAGTGGCATAAGTATACCTATATCTACAGACAGAGTTATGTCTCTATACATATTATCTGACTACAAGTTATGCACTCCTTTAACTATTCAAGACTCAAGCTCAAGCTCTGAAAAGTAGTAGCAATATACAGAGAGTACTAAGTATTAAAATATAGCAAAAATAAAATTTATCATAAATAATATACTTTACTTAAACTAGAAAAAATATATTTATAAAAAGAGAAAGGAGTAGGAAGAAATTGGGATTCATACATGGATATATTCATGAAATGAAAAGCAAGAATTACATCTGAGATTAGAAAAATAAATTTAAAAAATGAAATACCTTAAAGTAGGGTAAGGATGGAGGAAAAGATTGAATGAAAAATAAAGAAGAAAGACAATGTCTTTTGTTTATTTAGCATTCTATAAAATGAATACTTTTATAAAAAATAATGAAATAAAACCATATGACAGTTAAAAACAGCAGGGTTTTTTAAAAGAGAGGGAAAAGAGCATCAATGCTGAAAGATAAAAATGCACAAAGTTATAGCACATAGAAAGAGAGGAAGATAAAATATATAAGGGTTGATAAAGAATGCAGCAAAGAAAATATAATTTGTAGCCACAGATAAACAACTGAATCTACCAGAGAGAAAATCCAAGTGTAGTATTTTAAAATTAAGCATAATTAGATGGAAGAAAAGCAAAATTGAAGTGATAAAGAAAAATACACAAGACCTTACACAAAAATAATGGTAATAAAAGAAAAGGGCAGAGGGGGGTTAAGGGGGAAAATACAAAGAAAAAACAAAGTACATTTTTTTTTCAGAAAAATTCTACCCTAAAACTTCCCATTTCCATCCACACCCTCTGTAAAGAACCAGACACACAGCTCTTTCCCAGACATTGAGAATGTCTTTGCCCCCAGACATCAACACTAAGCCCCCTTACAAAAATTCTCCTGGGAAAAGCAACGGTTCAGACAGCAGTGTCTGGGTGGGTCCTTCATTAGAATAGTTCCCACAGGCATGTGTCCCCACTAGTAATACACAGGAATCCCATATGGCACAAGCTGGATCTTGCAGAGGTGAAATCTGCATAAAGTAGGACGAAGCCAGGGCCAACACAAAAGCAGAGACACACATGTACCGACATTGGCTCCTTGCCCTCTGACCCAGCCCTACACTTGTTCCCACACTTCACGCAAACCCAGACAACTGTGTCTGCGGAGCTGTAGGTAGCAGCAGTCTGTCACAGGGTGAGGATGGGGCTGAAAGGAAGCCCAGAATTAGTCCTTCGACAGTGTGCAGATCAATTTTAAAGCAGTGCCCTGTCATTGAAGAAGAACACCTACATGTGGCTGCAATTAACCCTGTTAACATGTGTCTGGCATTGTCCTGCTGCCAAACAAATGACCCTGTAGAAAGACAACCAGAGAAGAATATTCCTCTGACACTTAACGCATTTATTTGCAACTTGTGGCTAGAACTAATGAGATTAACTAGTAAAAACTTTGTTTGCATATGTGTGGATGTATTTTTCAGGGGTCTTGTTTATTATTGATATTGTTTGCTTTGTTGCTTTGTTTTTGTTGTTGTTGTCATTGTCTTAAGTAAATCTACCTTGAAAATGCTAACTTTTATCTACAATTCCTGAAAAAATAAACAGATTTCCAAGCATCACAAAGTAGGTAAATACACACTATAGTATTGTAAATTATTAGAAAACAATATCCACAGACTTAAACACATCAACTGACAAGCATCTCTTAATAGAAGCCATATAAATGCACGCGCGCGCTCGCGCACGCACGCACGCACACACACACACACACACACACACACACACACTTGGGACTCCATTTCCCAGCTGCTGAACACAAGAGAATGAGTCCATAGCTATTTTTCCAACTTAGAAGTCAGGTCTCTAGTTTGTCCCAGTGTTTGTATGTTGATTAGTGCTCTTTGAATGAAAGAAACTAGAAACATTTAAAAAACCACAAACTAATCAACTTTTTGTATCAGCCATTTATTCCATAGTTGACATTTTTATCATGATAATTCAAAAACACAGAAAAAAATATGACTGAAATTTATGCTTAAATTCAGGGTGGGAACAATATTTTTTTAAACAAAAATATCTCTTCAATTTTCCTGATTCTTTTTCCTACATATGTTTTAAATATGTCAATGCAAAAGGCTTAGGTCAGGCTGCATGACAATTTACAAACTTTCTTACTCAACTTTTTTCTTTTTCTGGTTTGAAAATTATTTTTATTTCAAAATCTTTACTGTGATAAGGAAGAGCTTTTAAACCTTTTCCCACAAAGAAGAACAGAAATAAGAGCTCTGAGGAAATTCCCTGAATTATTCAGGAACAAGGGGAAAGCACAGTCTCTACTCGCCAGGCATCCTGGACTCCCGAGGTACAGCGTGGCGGACCCTCCCAACTCACGTGCTCTCAATGCTCTGGATTCGGGACATAAAAATGAAAATCATTTTTATGAAGACAATGCAGCCTTCATTTGCATGTTTCTTCACACCTGACACAAAATCCAGGCAAACTGCCTCACTTGAATTTTAAGACACACCTACCTCATGCCCTGGCCAGGTAGCTCAGTTGATCAGAGCGCCATCAGGAAGTGCAGAGGTTGATGGTTTGATCCCCAGTCAGGGCACATCCAGGAACAGATATTCCTGTCTCTCTCCTGCTCTCTCTCTTCCTCTCTCAAAAGTCAAGAAAGTAAACAGACACACAAAGACAAAATTGCAAACAAAAGCTGCTATGGGAGCACTAAAAAGCAAGATTTATTTGTTACGCAGCTGCAAACACATTTATCATAAATGTCCACTCTGCACACCCAGTATCAGGGGACAGTTGGCAGTGCTGCCAGCACGGTGTCCTGGAGTCATCCTGTCTCCCTCTCTGAAGCCAGGAACGGCTTCCATGGGGTAGGCACAGTGTAAAGGCACCCTGTCCTGCTGGTATATGTCTAACCCATTCCAATGAGTTAAAGAGAAAACTGAGAAAGGAGTGGGGAGATGGATAAAAGAAAATTAGTACCATTTTTTAACATATCAATGATAATATCTAATTTGGAATCACAAAAGAGACTTGTTTTGGTTTTTTGCTGGTTTTCAGAATTAAACCATAATCATATATATATATATATATATATATATATATATATATATATATATATATATTTGTACCTTTCTGAAGCTGGAAACGGGGAGAGACAGTCAGACAGACTCCCGCATGCGCCCGACCGGGATCCACCCGGCACGCTCACCAGGGGCAACGCTCTGCCCACCAGGGGGCGATGCTCTGCCCCTCCGGGGCATCGCTGTGTTGCGACCAGAGCCACTCTAGCACCTGGGGCAGAGGCCAAGGAGCCATCCCCAGCGCCTGGGCCATCTTTGCTCCAATGGAGCCTTGGCTGCGGGAGAGGAAGAGAGAGACAGAGAGGAAGGAGGGGGGTGGGGGTGGAGAAGCAAATGGGCTCTTCTCCTATGTGCCCTGGCCGGGAATCGAACCCAGGTCCCCCACACACCAGGCTGACGCTCTACCGCTGAGCCAACCAGCCAGGGCCCCATAATCATATTTTTAAACAAATATATTGCTTAAATATTGTACTATTCTAAGTAACTTTTCAACATATTGTATGACCCTCTACTGCCTCAATGCTTTTTTAAGCATAGTCTATTGCAGGGGTCCCCAAACTTTTTACATAGGGGGCCAGTTCTCTGTCCCTCAGACCGTTGGAGGGCCGGAGTATAAAAAAAACTATGAACAAATCCCTATGCACACTGCACATATCTTATTTTTAAGTAAAAAAACAAAACGGGAACAAATACAATATTTAAAATAAAGAACAGGCCCTGGCCGGTTGGCTCAGCGGTAGAGCGTCGGCCTGGCGTGCAGGGGACCCGGGTTCGATTCCTGGCCAGGGCACAAAGGAGAAGCACCCATTTGCTTCTCCACCCCCACCTCCCTCCTTCCTCTCTGTCTCTCTCTTCCCCTCCCGCAGCCAAGGCTCCATTGGAGCAAAGATGGCCCGGGCGCTGGGGATGGCTCCTTGGCCTCTGCCCCAGGTGCTAGAGTGGCTCTGGTCCCCGGAGGGGCAGAGCATCGCCCCCTGGTGGGCAGAGCATCGCCCCTGGTGGGTGTGCCGGGTGGATCCCGGTCGGGCGCATGCAGGAGTCTGTCTGACTGTCTCTCCCCGTTTCCAGCTTCAGAAAAATAAAAAATAAATAAATAAATAAATAAATAAATAAATAAATAAAATAAAATAAAGAACAAATAAATTTAAATCAACAAACTGACCAGTATTTCAATGGGAACTATGCTCCTCTCACTGACCACCAATGAAAGAGGTGCCCCTTCCAGAAGTGCGGTAGGGGCCGGATAAATGGCCTCAGGGGGCCGCATGTGGCCCGCGGGCCGTAGTTTGGGGACCCCTGGTCTATTGACTTCTAACCAGAGTGAAATGATATCTACATTGCCTGTCATCTTTTTGTCAAGTGTTCCACAAGATGGTTTCTAAAATTGGTTTCTGCTATCTTAACTTTAAACACAAGGCAGTGTCTGTAAATAGACAAAATTTTATGTCTAAAATAATAGATTTTTACTAAATTGAATATACTGATAAAGAATTTGGCAACATGATATGTGCTGTAAGATCTTTGGCACTCAGCTGACAGAGGGAATGGCTCTGCCCCCAGGCATCGTGCTGGCAAGGATGACGGGCGGGCCCGCGCTCACCAACTGGTCCTCGCAGGAAGGGCCTCCCCGCAGATGCCCAGGATGCCATCACTAACATTGCATTTCTTCGGGTTAAATGATACCCACTCCAAGTGTCTGCTTTTAAGAAATACTCAACTGTGTGACAGCCAGAGTGACATCTGTAATGTCCTAATGTAATGACACTGTAATGTCCTAATGAGAGGCCTGAGGGTACTGCATCCCTGGGAAGGGAGGGACCTGCAGAAGAAAGAAGCAGGAACCACCCTGAAAAGCATTAAAATTCACTGAGGACAAACGATGCCCATCTCACCCTAAACTTGAGAGGTATTTTCAAGTTCTTGGTATAAAACTGCAGTATGGCTAAGGTCACCTTCATTCTGGGGTGACACAGGGCCCTTCAGTCACAGGTGAGGGGTCATATTCACTTACCTACAGCATCCTGCTATAAGCCTAGGAGGACCATTTTTTGAGCTCTCTAGATATAACTTTGAAGGATTTTTTGTAGCATTGGATATTTTTCATAGCCTTGTATTTTACCATATAAACCTCACAAAGTTAAAATTTGATTTTAAAGTCACTCTATCTTTTTTAAAACCAATGTCCATCTGTTCACAGCTATTTTCAGATGAAAACAAGGGCCCTGATCTACTCACTGACAGTGACTTTCTCAATCCTTACCTCTCGCTACAATGCACTAAAACCGTGAACATTTCAGTCAGTGGTCTTCATAATCTGGCCTCAGATTTCTCAGTTTCACTCTTGATGTTTTCCCTTTGTAAGAGTGGTGTTTTAACAGAAAGCATTTTAGAATAGGGGAAAGTAAACAACTTCTTTTGAAGCAACCCTTGTGTCACACCCTCCCTATAATTCCACACCTGAAACAAGAGTTTGGTTCTAATCTGTCCTGAAGGGCTCTTGCAAATTCAGAAGGCAGCCATTTCTCCCAGCCTCCTCTCCCATCCCGTCAGCAACAGAAACCGGGGGTGCACAGGTCACTCCACTGTGGCTTTGACAAGAACACATCCCCATGGGTGGTCTGGCTTTTATAAGTGTTTGGGCACTTACATCAAAGCAGCCTCTTTTTAAAGCAGCTGTCTCTTCAATTCTTTCACGGAAAAAATCATCACACTAGTTTTCTGCTTTCTATAATACTTTTCTTAAAATTGAGGGAATCCAAATACTGTGCGATTTCAGATTGTTGTTGATTCCTGGACTTCCACCACCCATCTGCTATCCAGTCAAAGGCTTACGTATTGTGCTCATGTTTCAGCTCTGCTGTCCTGGGAGCATCTCCATGCTTTGCTGCACTGCAGTGATATTTAGTGTCCTGTCAGTTCCCCGGTGGCAAGGAGTGCAGCCAAATGGTTTGCTACTTAATCGTCACAGACTGTGAGCACGTAGAAACCAGACACAGGAAAAGCTGTTCTGACTACAATATCAAAAGACTTTCTAACTAAGTAAAATTGCCTTGGCCTCTTGACAAGGAAAATATGCTCTTAAATTTTAGTTCTAATTAAGAAAAATCAAGAAGCAGCTTTATATTGATACCTACAAACAAAGTTAATTCAGTTTAGGTGAGTCACTGGGCACTTTTTTTTACTTAACAGGTTGTTCAGGGTCTCAGAAATATTTTCTTCATGATAGGAAGGAAACATTATTTGCAAAAGCTGCAACCATAAGGCAAAAAATGCCTAATTCACCCATAGATTATTAAAAAGCAGCAGGGCATACTTAAAATGAAAGACCCTTAGTTCTTCAGATTGAGGTAACTTGTTAAGGAGAAAAACAGCAAGACTTTTGAAGGGTTCTTTTTGAGGTCTGAGTTTTAAGAAAGTTGCATAGGCGTCTTAAAAGTTCCAGTGGCTCAGGAAAGAAGCTACCAATTAATTGATTGCTTTTAAAGGGAGGGAAAGGAGCGAGTAAACAGTGAATTATTCACAAGGCCTCATTAATGAAAAATGTGTGCGTGTTTAATTAAGCAGCTGATTTTCAAAAAACAGAATAGGCGAGTCAACTTAAAAGGAAATCTAAAGTGAGTGGCAAGAGGGCATGAAGCTACAATGGACACTTATCCACAAGCTTGTGAACTTCCGGTCTGTTATAAATAAAAAAAGCCAGCCCACCTTCTGTTTCATGATTCTACATGTTTCACACTCTATCTCCTTATTCCTGGAGATTCCTGGAGTCCTCTTTTTCTCCTTTGTTTTGTCTAACTTCTGTTTTAGTCTTTCTTCTCTTCCCTGTCACCTCTGTCACTCTGCAGCAGACTCTTGCTCTGTGCCATGACCTAGCCCATGTTCTTTCAGCTCAGAGCTCCTTGAACTGCTCCCTGACCCTGACTCCTGCCCCACCTTTATTCTTGTCCTCAGCTTCTTGCCAGAGGGCTTCCTGGCAGCCTTCTCTGAAAATCAGGGGCAGTGGCAGCATGGCTTAAACAATCTGATCAGTGCACATAAGCCCCTTACTGACAGCATCTTCCCAGAGGTAGAAAGCGTGAGTCAATTTTGAACTTGAAAATTTTGCATGGTTTCTAAATGTCCTGAATGTATTCTCCTGTTTCATGTGATTATCACTTTGCAGCATGCTGCTGGCTGCCTAAATCCCATGAAAATCGCTAGGAAGATGTAGGCTCAGTAAAAAACACTCTCCTCCTTGTACAATTAGAACCAAGCATTATTCCCTAAAAATCTAGCTCTAAGAAATGAAAAATGAAGGTTATTATTTTTAATATTAATAGCAACTATTAAGCGTTAATTTAGCCTAAATCATCTGCAAGGGAAATCTGTGCCGCTTGCTTGTTGAGTGGAGAGCATGATAATATTCTGTTGTGTGCTATGTGGCATACTCGGTTGCTAGGTTACTCAGAGCATCAGGAATTCAGGGAACAATGTACTTATATCTTTTTCAATTTTGAAAAATAAAATAGGTATTGACATAAAATACAGTGTGGCACTGAAGTAATTTTGTAGTGGAGAGATCAGAGGAAGGGGGCCTTTCATCTCAGTGACAGCAGTTTACTGCTCGTGGTGACTCACGAGGGCAGTGGCAGGGCAGCACAACAGGAAGTCGTTCTCGGCAGGAATGCTTGTGGTCCTGGTACCCCAGCAACTGTTTCTTGAGTCAGGCTCCCCAAAGCCATCCAGCAGCTGCCGTTCTGAGTTGTGTGAACTGGTCCTACAGAAGCTCATGACAGGCCCCGTGATGTATGGGCCGGCAAGGGAACAGCCAAGCCTTTCATGTTCAGAACAAATATGACAGATCCAGGAAAGGTCCTCAGCCGGCAGGGCCATGCCGAGAGATTTTCTTTTTTTAATGATTATTATTATTAGCACCTTCCTCCTCAGAGATAATGTCATACTTTACAGTCAGGTATTGTGTGACCCACATGATTGATGCCACTTGGACATGAATTGGTGGGTTACTAGTGGTCTTTCAGCACAGCCCAGCATGGGAGGAAGCTCTCTCAGAGAGGCCGCGTTTTGCTTTGATATTCTGCTCAAGACAAGAAGGTGGACTTCTGGGAGCCAATGCTTCATCTTGCTCTCGATCTGAAAGCTTCCCCTGGGCCCTGGGGATATTAGGATTGGGGAAACCTTAAAAGCTCTTCTCTCTTCTCTCCAGAAGTACTTTAGATTTTGTTTAACCTTCAGCAGAAGATGTCACCATAGAAGCTCCATGGCATGCAGTCTAAATCTCTGATGAAACAAATACCCTTGCAAGGTGTGTACCAAGATTCAGGAGAAAGCATCTGCGCCATTTCAAGCAGTATTATTCATTAGGAACCCAAACTAGAATGGGTTGCTTCCATGTTTTTCAATCTATTCACCATGCCATTGTGTTGAATGCCTGCAATCAGACATCTGACTAACTGCAGAGAGGGAGTCAACAATGATTGATTAAAATATTTTTGTTTGTTCATTTTAACAAGTGATTAAGATAATACTTTTATCTTTAAAGTGATAAAAACCAATTGGGGGTGCTGTAATAAATTTTTTAAAAGAAAACGCAGAATGAGGGAGATTAGCATTCATTTTATATCTCTGTAGGTCTTGCAATGCAATTTTTCAAAACTTAAGAAAATTGAAATTGAAGCCTAAGAGATGTTAAGTACACTGCCTAAGATCACACAATTATTGGAAAATCAGGATTCTAACCCAGATCTCTCTGACTCTTTTTCCTGTTCTATATTTCAGTTGAAAGATAGCAGTAAATGATGAAAATAATTTTTTAAAATCTACTATAAAGTACCACAAAACTAAAGAATGAAAACATGACTTCTAGCTGAAGCCAACAGAGAAGTTTGTGAGGACAGAATGGTGAAAATGTGAACCCAGAAAGATAAGAGAATTTTGATAGATGGAGAAGAACAAATCTACCTCCATAAAAATTATGTTGTGAGCAATTTTTCTGTTTGGAGAGTCACTGCCTTTTTGTTTCTACCATTGCCAAAAAGGAGAACCACTCTTTAACATGATTAAGCATGGACAGCTGGTGCCATTAAGTACCAACATTCATTTTTCTCCAACACTGCAGTTCACCTGTCCCTCTGAAACACATTATTAAGCCATCACCATATAAGCATCATTCATCCTGAATTTCCTTTTTAACTTTGTATCTACTTCCATAATACCTTTCTTCCAAAGGCCCTAAAGCATTTTAAAAACAGATGATATTATTATTATTTTACTGGCAATGACACTGAATTGTATCTACTATGTCTAACACTCTGTCCCTGGAATTATCAAAATGTACTGGTGGTAAAGATTATTCTTTATAAACAGAAAAACAGAAGTGCAGTGAGCCTTCCTAAGTAATGAGAGGAGGCACAATTGATTTACAAATACACACTAGGTGTGCAATAAATAGTGAACAAAATAAACTCTAATAACATATCAACATCCTCAAAAGCAACTTAGCAAGGTCCTACAGCTTTCAATTCTGAGTCTATTAATCTTGTCAACGTTCAACCATAGCCAATACAGAAAAGCCCAAATTCACCAGTTTGGCATCCAACATTTCTCCACAATTTGACCCTAATCTTGGACCTACATTTTCCAAAGTCTATATTTTGTTGATTCTGAATGAGTTGACCTCAAGAGAAAATTTTGGGCTTTGGAAGCCAAGAGTGAGACAGGAACCTTTATGTTCTGAAAGTCGATGTAGGGCACTAGGCTCCATGCCACTCACGTATACTGACACTAAACCTGCTGCGTCACCTGTGATCCTTCTGGGAGCTGCTCACTGTCCAGGTTAAAGGTGGTGATAGTTGCTTTCATTGCAGCATTTGTCTTCACTCTCCCTCTCTTGGCATTCAGCTTCTTTCCCCAATTGCCAGTTCTGCTGACTTTCAAGGAGCGGTGACAACTTCCCATAGACTCCTTCCCCAGCTCCCAAAATTATGTGAAGTCTGATCCCTGTAACAAATCCTGTATTTCATATCATTTTTAGTGTCTGCTTCCATGATTAAATACAAACAAATACACTAACCTACACATCCTAACAATCTTTATATCCCCCTACTTCACATGCCACACCTCAAAGAGAACTTGTCATCCCAATTCATTCGATTACTTCCTCCTGGAATGCCGTTCCTTGCTTCCCTGTTTTTGAGATAATAATACTGTATTTCCCCATGTATAAGATGTACCCCTTTTCAAAAGATTTGGAGTCTAAAAACTGGGTGCATCTTATACAGTGGTTGTGGCATTTCTAATGACATAGATAGAACTGAGAATGAGGCAATATATGAAGACGGTGATTCAGATAGAGATGAGGACAAGCTAATGGAAGGGAGTGTTGACAATGATGAGGAGTTGTATGAATTTTATGATGAATAAAACTTGAGTTCAATAACTTTATGTAATACATTTTTTTTTTCAAATTCCAGGCCCCAAAATTAAGGTGTGTCTTGTACATGGGGAAATATGGTGATAACAAACACATAAAACTTACTGATACTCTGTGCTAAAAATTACTCTTAAGTGCCTCTCATACTAACTTATTTAATCCTCACAGTAACCCTACAAGATATGTGCCATTGCTACCCTGATTTTTGAGGTGATGGAAGTGAGGTTCAGAAACATTAAAATTAACTTGGCAAAGATTTCACAGATAGTAAGTAGTAGCACCAGAATTTGAACTCAGTCAGAATTCCCACTTTTTTTTACTATACTACACTGCTTCTTACCTTCCATATAGCTTATGTATGAAACATGCTGTGTTAAAAAATACAAAATGTCAGTGGTTTAACATATAAAGTTTATTTCTCATTCAAGCAAAATCAAATGTGGATCAGGCCCCCTTTTTACCATCTGTCCCCAAAAGGTTGCTGTCTCAGAAAAAGAAAAGACCACAAAATTTTGCGGGACTATTTTAAGGGCCAGGCCTAAAATTAATTACATCTCCTGCATTCACATCCCTTTGGCCATAACCCAATCACATGGGCCCAGTTAACAGCGAGGTAGCCTGCTCCATGCAGAGGAGTACACAGATGCTCGCTAACAACTGACAGTCTCCGCCATGCTCATCCTTCAAAATTCATCTTCTTCCATGAAAACTGCCTTCTAGGCAATATGAATCCTGCCTTCTTCAATATCCAAAGCTATTTGATTGCATATAGCATCTTTATAAAAGAATATTATTTATCTTAACTTTATATTTGATGAAATTTTAAAAAGTAAGAACCTGGACATTTTTAAGTCAGTTGAAAGACAGTGGTCTTTTGCCCCAGCTCTTCTAGAACCCTCCACCCTTCTTCTCCTTTCTAGACATTTTGTCCTCTATCTGTGCTACTCTGTTGTCATCCCAGGTGCTCCCTCCTCACCTCTTCTGCATGGAATCTTGTGTCCTGGTTTCCATGTCTTTTTCTATCTTGGTTGACACTTCGTTAGAGCTTCTATAAGTAGCTTCTATATAAAAGGATGCTTTGAAAGCAAATCTTCTGAGATCTAGTATGCAAAATATATTTGTTTCATTGTATACTTAATTTATAGTTTGAAAGGATATAGAATTATGAGCTTCCATTATTGCTACTATGAAATTTGATACCATTATAATTATTAATCCTTTGTATACGAACTATTTTTCCTCTCTTGAATTTTAAAGAATCTTTTTTATCTTGTTGTCCTGAATTTTCACAGTGAGGTGTACTGGGTTAGATCTTTTGTCAACCCTCTGCTGGGCATTCAGTGGGCTCTTTCAATGTGGAAATATATGTTCTTTAATTCTGGGAAATTTTCCTACATGATTTCTTTGTTCATTTTTTCCTCCCATTGTCTTTCTGGAAATTTTACATGTCAGATATTGGTCTTTCTGGATTGGTCTTCTAATAGTCTTATCTTTCTTACCTTTTGTCCATTTCTTTGTTTTTTTCTTCCCTTTTCTGGAAAATGGCATTAAATTTTAAACTTTTTATTTCTTTTATTACTTTGGCTATCTATATTTAATTTCCAATAGCTTTTTTTTTTGTTTTGTCTTGTTTTTAAGTGTTTGTATGTGTGTGCTATATTGTTCTTCGTTCACAAATACAGTATATTTTATCAGCTTTCTAAAGATTTATTAATGGCTTTGTGGTGGGAGAAGGGTGCATTTCTTCTGTTTCCTATCTTATCTATATTTTCCTCTGAGTTGCTTTCTCTCTGTGTGTGTCTCTCTCTTTCTCTCCTCTGCCTTCTTTTTTGGAGGCTACACTCAGATATCTGTTGAGTTGCTGCCATTCACATTGAAAAGTGAAACACAAAAGTTGTTTGGAAACTGGGAAAAGTGAAATAAGTCAGTTGGTGGGTTTCACTGCTGGCTAGATACACAACCCTCTAGATGAGTGATTTAGATCAGTCTCTGTGGAGAGATATAGACAGATACTCTGTGACAGCTCAGAGATTCCAGAGAAATCTCTACTCTCTTATCTGTAACCTGCTTCTTACAACCAAGCAGTTCATGGAGATCAGAATGTTACCATTCAGTTTAAAGACTTTTATTTCATTTCACTGTTTTTTTGTTTTTATTTTTTTTTTTTGTATTTTTTCTGAAGCTGGAAACAGGGAGAGACAGACAGACTCCCGCATGCGCCGGACCGGGATCCACCCGGCACGCCCACCAGGGGCGATGCTCTGCCCCTCCGGGGTGTCGCTCTGTCGCGACCAGAGCCACTCTAGCACCTGGGGCAGAGGCCAAGGAGCCATCCCCAGTGCCCGGGCCATCCCTGCTCCAATGGAGCCCTGGCTGTGGGAGGGGAAGAGAGAGACAGAGAGGAAGGAGGGGGGGGTGGAGAAGCAAATGGGCGGCTCTCCTATGTGCCCTGGCTGGGAATCGAACCTAGGTCCCCCGCACGCCAGGCCGACGCCAGGCCGACGCTCTACCGCTGAGCCAACCGGCCAGGGCCCATTTCACTGTTTTTAATATAGTATCTTCCCTTCCACCATTCATATTAGCCTCTTCAGTTCAATTTTTTCATTAAATAAACTGCTGTGTCATATTAACATCGAAGAGGGAACAAGAAACATGCAGTTCTAGTATCTTGTTATAGAAATGTCTACCAATCCCCCTGTTTTCATTTCTATGATTTATTTCTGTCTTTAATGATACCAAGTGTCTAATTTCAAGACTCTCTATGGTCCCGTAGCAAAATGTGACTTGTTTCTCATTGCCATTGCCATTTGTGCACACTTTGAATGAGTTTTTCCACCTCTGCCAATGTTTTTATTTATTTCTATAGTCTAAAATGCCTTGCTCTACTGTTGTATCCTCTCACATTCTGATTATGATTATCAGTTCATATGTCTTTTGTCCTTTAATCTCATTTTATTGATAGATCAAGAGGGTACAAGATAGATACATGTGTCCAATTCACTAAGTTTTTTTTTTTTTTTTTTGTATTTTTCTGAAGCTGGAAACAGGGAGAGACAGTCAGACAGACTCCCGCATGCGCCCCACCGGGATCCACCCGGTACGCCCACCAGGGGCGGTGCTCCGCCCACCAGGGGACGATGCTCTGCCCCTCCAGGGCATCACTCCGCCGCAACCAGAGCCACTCCAGCGCCTGGGGCAGAGGCCAAGGAGCCATCCCCAGTGCCCGGGCCATCCCTGCTCCAATGGAGCCCCAGCTGCGGGAGGGGAAGAGAGAGACAGAGAGGAAGGACGAGACAGAGAGGAAGGAAGGGGTGGGGGTGGAGAAGCAAATGGGCGCTTCTCCTATGTGCCCTGGCCGGGAATCGAACCCGGGTCCCCCGCACGCCAGGCCGATGCTCCACCACTGAGCCAACCTGCCAGAGCCCAATTCACTAAGTTTAACTTGTCTGTTTTATTCATGAGCACACATTCTTTACCCCAAGAGACTATAACTTCTGTCTCCAATGGGATTTTGCATGTACAGGCTCTTAATAAATGTCTATATTATTGGAGACTTGGAAAACTACTGAAAATTCTATCCAGAAGCTCACAAAACCTACTTCTTTTTAATGGATTTAAATAACATCTTTTTTTTTTCATTAAAAATATTTATCTTATACAACAAGATTAAAATCAATTTGCACAGCTGGTTCAGCATCCAGTTACATTAATATTAAAATATATTGTATATTTGAAGGTGAGGCCATTTCTCTATTCAGATTGTTCTGAGGAAAATGCTATAGTGCACCTCTATCAGAATATAGGCTTGGCAGCTGCATGTGGTGTCTACATTTTTATTGTTGATCAATGTCAATCAATTTTGAGCCTTGATATAAAATAGGGATCAGTACCACTGGACTTCAGATGAGATCTCATTTTAATTGGTGAGCAAACCATTAGGATTTTTTTGTTTGTTTTTTTATTAATTTTAATGGGGTGACATTGATAAATCAGGGTACATATGTTCAGAGAAAATATCTCTAGGTTATTTTGACATTTGATTATGCTGCATTCCCATCACCCAAAGTCCAATTGTCTTTCGTCACCTTCTAACTGGTTTTCTTTGCCTTCCCATCTTCCCACCCCGTAACCCCTATACTCTTGTCCATGTCTCTGAGTCTCATTTTTAAGTCCAACCTATGTATGGAATTATATAGTTCTTAGTTTTTTTCTGATTTACTTATTTCACTCAGTATAACGTTATCAAAGTCCATCCATGTTGTTGTAAATCAGGGGTCCCCAAACTTTTTACACAGGGGGCCAGTTCACTGTCCCACAGACTGTTGGAGGGCCGGACTATAAAAAAAAAAACTATGAACAAATCCCTATGCACACTGCACATATCTTATTTTAAAGTAAAAAAACAAAATGGGAACAAATACAATATTTAAAATAAAGAACAAGTAAATTTAAATCAACAAACTGACCAGTATTTTAATGGGAACTATGGGCCTGCTTTTGGCTCATGAAATGGTCAATGTGCTCCTCTTACTGACCACCAATGAGAGAGGTGCCCATTCCAGAAGTGTGGCGGGGCCGGATAAATGGCCTCAGGGGGCCGCATGCAGCCCGCAGGTAAAGGTGTGGGTTTATTTCTAGGTTCTCTGTTCTGTTCCATTAATCTATATGCCAGTTCTTATGCCAGTACCAGGCTGTTTTGAGTACAATGGCCTTGTAGTATAACTTGATATCAGGAAGTGTGATACCTTCCACTTTATTCTTCCTTTTCAAGATTACTGAGGTTATTCATATTCTCTTTTGATTCCATTTAAATTTTTGGAATATGTGTTCTATATTTTTGAAGTGTGTCATTGGTATTTTAATTGGTATTGCATTAAATTTATAAATTGCTTTGGGTAATATAGACATTTTAAGGATGTTTATTCTTCCTAACCATGAGCACGGTATATGCTTCCACTTGTTTGTATATTCCCTGAATCTTTTATCAATGTTTTATAATTTTCCCAGTACAAGTCTTTAATCTCCCTGGTTAAATTTATTCCTAGGTACTTTATTTTTTTGGTTGCATTGATGAAGGGGATTGCTTCCTTAATTTCTCTTTTTGACAGTTCATTGTTAGTGTATAAAAATGCCTCTGATTTCTGAGTATTAATTTTGTATCCTGTCACCTTGCTGAATTCATTTATCAGGTCCAGTAGTTTTTTTACTGCGACTTAAGGGTTTTCTATATACAATATCATATCATGTGCAAATAATGATAGTTTTACTTCTTCTTTTCCAACTTGGATGCTTTTTATTTCTTTTTCATGTCTGATTGCTATGTCTAGGACTTCCAGAACTATGTTGAATAAGATTGGTGAAAGGGGGCACCCTGCCTTGTTCCTGATTTTAAGGGGATTGCTTTTCATTTTTTCCCATTGAGTATGATGTTGGCTGTGTGTTTGTCATAGATGGCCTTTATCATGTTGAGGTATGTTCTCTGTATTCCCACTCCACTTTGCTGAGAGTTTTGATCATGAATGGGTGCTGGATTATATCAAATGCTTTTTCTGCATCTATTGAAATTATCATATGGTTTTTCTCCTTCCTTTTGTTTATGTGATGAATCACATTGATTGATTTGCGAATATTGTACCAGCCTTGCCTCCCCAGAATAAATCCCACTTGATCATGGTGTATGATTTTTTATATATATATTGCTGGATCCGGTTTGCTAATATTTTGATGAAGATTTTAGCACCTAAATTCATCAGCAATATTGGCCTATAATTTTCCTTCTTTGTGTTGTTTTTGCCTGGTTTTGGAATCAGAATTATGCTTGCCTCATAAAAGGAGCTCGGAAGTCTTCCTTCCTCTTGAATTTTTTGAAATAGCTTGAGAAGGATAGGAGTTAATTCTTCTTTGAATATTTGGTAGAATTCACTTGTGAAGCCATCAGGCCCAGGACTTTTCTTTGTTGGGAGTTTTTTAATAACTGTTTCAATATCATTGGCTGTAATCAGTCTGTTTAGGTTTTCTGATTCTTCCAGATTTATTTTTGGAAGATTATATGTTTCAAGGAATTTGTCCATTTCATCTAGGTTGTCTAGTTTTTCAGCATACAGTTCTTCATAGTATTTTCTTACAACATTTTGTATTTCTGTTGTGTCAGTTGTTATTTCTCCACTGTCATTTCTAATTTTATTTATTTGAGTCCTCTCTCTTTTTTTCTTGGTGAGTCTGGTTTAAGGTTCATCAATCTTGTTTACTTTTTCAAAGAACCAGCTCCTGCTTTCATTCATCCTCTGTATTGTTTTTTTAGCCTCTATGTCATTTATTTCTGCCCTGATCTTTATTTTCTTCCTTCTACTAGCTTTGGGCTTTACTTGCTGTTCTTTTTCTAGTTCTTTGAGATGCAGGGTTAAGTTGTTTATTTGAGCTTTTTCTAGCTTCTTAAGGTATGCCTGTAATGTTATGAACTTCCCTCTCAGAACTGCTTTTGCTGTGTCCCAAAAATTTTGAGTTGATGTATGCTCATTATTGTTTGTTTCTAGGAATGTTTTTTATTTTTTCTTTGATCTCATTGTTAAACCATTTGTTATTTAATAACATGCTATTTAGTTTCCAAGTGTTTGAGTATTTTTCAGTTTTCTGTTGTTGATTTCTAGTTTCATGCCATTGTGATCAGAGAAAGTGCTCAATATGATTTCAATCTTCTTAAATTTTTTGAGACCACTTTTGTGCCCTAAGATGTGGTCTAGCCTAGAGAATGTACCATGAGCACTTGAAAAGAATGTATATTCTGCTGCTTTGGGGTGAAAGGTTCTAAAAATAGCTATTAAATCGAGTTGATTTAGTGTGTCTTTTAAGTCTGCTGTTTCTTTGTTAATTTTCTTTCTTGAGGATCTATCTAGGGATGTTAGTGGGGTATTGAGATCCCCTACTATTATAGTATTGCTGTTGTTCTCGCCCTTTAAGTCCATCAAAGTCTGTTTTATATATTTAGCTGCGCCTCTGTTAGGTGCGTAGATATTTATAACAGCTATATCTTCCTGTTGAATTGCTCCCTTTATCATTATGTAATGACCTTCTTTATCTCTTACTATAGCCTTTGTTTTATATTCCATTTTGTCTGATATAAGTATTGCTACCCCAGCTTCTTTTTTAATCTCCATTTGCGTGAAATATTTTTTTTCCATCCTTTTACCTTCAGTCTGTGTGCATCTTTTGTTTTAAGGTGTGTCTCTTGTAGACAGCATATGTATGGATCTTGTTTTCTTATCCATGCAGCTACCCTATGTCTTTTGATTGGATCATTTAATCCATTTACATTTAAGGTTATTATTGATATGTAGTTGTTTATTGCCATTTTATTCTTTAAAACTGTATTACTCTTTTGCTATATTCTTTTTCTCCTTTGATTTATTTACAACAGTCCCCTTAGCATTTCTTGCAGCCTTGGTTTGGTTGCAGTGATTTCCTTGAGTTTCTTTTGTCTGGAAAGCTTTTTATTTCTCCTTCAATTTTAAATGATAGCCTTGATGGATAAAGTAGTCTTGGTTGTAGGCTCTTGTTCTGTATTACTTTGAGTATTTCTTGCCATTCCCTTCTGGCCTCAAGTGTTTCTGTTGAGAAGTCTGAAGTCATCTTTATGGGGGCTCCTTTGTGGTGATAGCCTTTTTTTCTCTAGCAGTTTTTAATATTTTCTCTTTATCACTTAGCTTTGGTATGTTAATTATGATGTGGCTTGGTGTAGATTTCCTTGGGTTTCTCTTTAATGGAGTTCGCTGTCCTTCTTGAAATTGTGAGATGTTTTCCTGCCTTTAATTGAGGGAAGTTTTCAGCTATGATATGATTGAACAAAGTCTCTATCCCTTGTTCTTTCTCTTCTTCTTCAGGAACCCCTATGATGCGGATGTTATTTCTCTTCATGTTGTCACAGAGCTCTCTTAGAGTTTCCTCAGACTTTTTGAGTTTCTTTTCTTTTTTCTGCTTTGCTTCCATGCCTTCATTTATCTTGTCCTCTTACTCGTTGATTCAATTCTCAGCTTCTTCCATCCTGCTTTTAATTCCTTCCATTGTGTTCTTCACTTCTGATATTGTATTTGTCACTTCTGACTGATTCTTTTTTATTATTTCAATGTCCTTTTTTATATTTGCTATCTCTTTATTTAGGTGTTCATAATGACCATCTATTGTTGTTCTAATATCTTTGAGCATCCTAACAATCATTATTTTAAACTCTGCATCTGGTAATTTGGTTATATCTGACTCAGGTCCTTTTCTGGGGATTTCTCTTGATTCATTTGTGTTGTATTTCTCTGCCTTCCCATTTTGTCTGTGTAAAAGATGGCTTTTGCCACTGGAGTCCACTAGGTGTGGCCTCTGTGTTCTCTAGGTGTGGTCTGTCTGCAAGCCTGCCATCCCCTCTGCTGATGCTGCCTAGGGCATTCAGGTATGGAGGTTGCCAGTGCCAGTCCACTGGGGCTGTTGCTGTGGTTTTGGCCTCTTCTTCACAAGAGGGGCTGTCTGAATAACATCTTTTCAATAATAAAATGTTTATGTAAAACCTTCTATTGTCAATCCCTGGAACTGTGTAGACCAACCTTTGTATCTTCTTACTTCATTGTTCAGATTTTTTATTTGCTAGATAAATGTTTTTCACTCAACTTCTACTGTTTAACCAAAACCCCCAAATAGCATAATTTATAGTAAAATAAGAGGCAAAGATCTCTGGTTATCTGAAAATATGAAAGACAAAACCAGCCAGAATTTCAGAAGATGTACAATTGTTATTTGATGAAAAAAATGTAGTTCTCTCCATAAAGGACTTCACTCTCAATCTTTAGGTTTCTATTAGCACCTGCCTATTATAATTGGAATTTTCCTGGAATCACAAAGCTTAGAAGATAGTGAGCCAATATCTCAGTGGTGTTTTTATTTTGTTAACAATGGTATAAATATTGACTACTTATACAATTAAAAATAAGATAGTGCACAAATAAGAATGATAATTTAAAGTATAACTCCACATATGTTTTCTATGACTCAAAAAAAGATTATTTTTAAATTAAGATCTTCTTCTTTATAGCTTCTGTGTGTGTGTGTGTGTGTGTGTGTGTGTGTGTGTGTGTGTGTGTGTGTGTGTTTAAATTGCATTTTCCTGTTGGGGCATAATTTTAACTGAGATTTTTCAAATATGTTATTTTAACTGCTGCTGTTTTGTTTTATGTATTTTAATTGCAGTTTTAAATTTTGTTCTGGTGCCCCGTGGAGTAATAACCACACTGGACACAATTGTATAATTGAAAAAATAAATTTGAAAACAATGTGCTAAATATGTTAGACAACAGGCTATAGATGAACTTCTAAGATGTATATGGATCTGACTGTGCTGGTGCCTGTGTGCCTCCTTCCATACATGTGAATCTTCCCATAATAATAGTGACAGAGGGAGTGGGAAAATTCAAGTCTAAACTACTTTTTAAAAAGCATCATAGTTGAGTTATAAGGGTTTTTTTTAAGTGAAGATTTCATAAACATTATAACAATCATTGTGTAACCGTTGTATTCTGATACCATACTATGCAATAGAGAAAAAAGAAATGGCTCCCCAACAGTAACTTGCTTTCAAGACAGACACACAGACAGCTGTAAAACAGTGTGAGAACTGCTCAAGCAGGGGTAACTGTGAAGTTACTGGGACAGAAATGAAAGAGCCTTTGATTTGACACTTGCAAAATAGTTAAACACGCTCTAGGAAGGTAAAACCGGTAGTGGGCAACCCATCAGTATGCAGGGAACAGAGCAGAAAAACATTCAGCATAGCTAGAAACAATGAGAGGGGTGGAGGAAGAAGGAACAGACAGGAGGTGGGTGTCAGACTAAGGAGTGGGGGCAGTAGGCAATAAGAAATACTTGGATTTTATACAGTGGAGTAACAAAATCAAATTTATATTTTAGAGTAGTCACAATGATATGAAGGATGAATTACAAAGAGACAAAAACAGAGTTTGTTGCACTGCCCAACAAAGAAGTGATAAGAACCTGAACTAAGGCTTTGCAAGAGAGGCTAGAGGATAATTTTAGACTATATCTAAGAGGCGGAATTAACAGAAATTGGTGATATTCTGGATGAAAGGTACAAAGAAAAAGGAGGAGCTAAGGATAACTGTGACAATTCTGGCTTGGGTACTCATGCAGGCGTGATTACATTTACTGACATAAAACATAAAGAAAAGGTAGTGGGTCTGACTAGTGGTGATGCAGTGGATAGAGCATCATTCCAGAACACTGAGGTCCCCAGATCAAAACCCCAAGGTCTCCGACTTGAGCGTGGACTTGCCAGCTTCAGCACAGGTTGCCCTCTTGAATGCAGGATCATCCAACGTTTCTGGCTTGAGCCTAAAGGTCGCCATCTTGAAGCCCAAGGTCATTGGCTTGAGCAAAGGATCACTGCCTTACTATGAGCCCCCCAGTCGAGGCACATATGAGAAGCAATCAATGAACAACCAAAGTGAAGCAACTACAAGTTGATACTTCTCATCTCTCTCCATCTCTCTAAAAATAAATAAATAAATAAATACAAAAACAAATAAATAAAAGAAGGCAGTGGGTAAGAGACAATGTATGCTGTTCAGTTTTAGACATGTTCTATTTAATGTGGTCACACTCAGGTAGATTCCAGTAGATGGCTGGCTCTGTGTGTGTTGACTGTAATCTTCCTCTCTGATTGTCTCATCTCCTCCCATTTTACCTGCACACCCACCACACTAACATTCCACTGTCACTGAGACACTCTCTGCTTGTTTCTGCCTTAGGGCTGTGGGGCTTCTTGTTCTTTCCTGAAGACTATGCAAGGCTGATTCCTCACTTCATCCAAGTTTCCATTCAAAAGGTTCTCAAAAAGACTTTTCTTGCCACCTGATATGAAATAACCTTCAACCCTGACATCACTCTTTAGACTTATATCCTGGTTTCTCTTCCTCTATAACAGGTATGATTGCATGAAATTATATCACGCATGTTTTGCCTTCTTGCTTTTTGACAGTTTTCCCTAATAGAATTTTCATATGGCTTCAGTCTCATCTGACAGTCTTTTCTGTATCCCCTGCCTAGTGAAGCTCCTGGAACATAGTCAAGGATCAAGAAGACAGCACTGAGGGCCCCCCTGAGAACAGAGAAGACCAGGCTGCAGTGGCACAAAACTTGGCAGTTTCTGAAGCTCTCTGTCAGCACTCAGCAGCACAGATATAAAACACTGTGGGTTAGACTGATCCAAAGTACATAAGGTAGCAAAATATCTGTGTAAGAGAAATGCGGAAGATGACCAAAAATATGACCAATAGTAGCATTTGATGGCATCTAGACTAGATAAGAAGAGAAGTGTATTAGCTGACTCAATTTGGCTTAAGGGGAAAAAAGGAATTTTCTAACCATTGAAACTGAAAATTGGAAGGATATATGTTCCTTTGGGTATATCTAGTTTTATTCGCTTGAACCAGAACCTAACTGCATCTCTCAGCTCTGCCTTTTTTCTGCCTGTGTGGACTTTATTCTCTGTACGGTTCTCCCTAAGTGGTAGCCAAAATAATGAGCAACAAGAACAAAGTTACATTTCACCACCTTCACCACTCTGAGAGGAAATGGATACCTCTTTCCTAGTAATGCCAACAAAATCTAGATTGATATGATCATCCCTTAATCAGCCACTATGACTAAAGATATGGAGTGCTGTAATTGGCCAGGCCTGGGTCACATGCCTACCTCTGGATCCAGGGGATGATATCAATGCCATCCAATCCATAATCTGGAATTAGGCAAAAGTGATCCTCTCCAGGGACATTAAGTAATAAAAGAACATGTATGCACCACAGAATATAAAACACTGAGGAGTCAATGCAATGGAAGAAATCAGAAAAGAAGTTCAAGTGCTTGAAGACCTAAACATGATCAAACAGCATTGTTGAGGAAGGAGTTAAGAAAGAAAGAATTGGACTGTGGACAAATTAGAGTAAAATCCCAGTAAATATAGGAGAAAAAATAATGATAAAACCAGGTGCTATAAAACCAAAAAGTAACATACCATATTTCCCCATGTATAAGACGCAGCTCAATTTTGGGGCCTGAAATTTGGGGAAAAAATGTCTTACATAAAGTTATTGAACTCAAGTTTTATTCATCATAAAATTTATACAACTCCTCATTACTGTCAAAGCTCCCATCCATTAGCTTGTCCTCATTTGTGTCTCATGACAAATCATTGTCTTCAACAGTGAGCACAAAAAACAAACACGAAAAAGTGGGATGTGCAAATAAAAAAAATCTACAACCACTGTATAAGACGAACCCAGTTTTTAGACCCCAAAGTTTTTTTAAAAACTTTGTCTTATACATGGGGAAATACAGTAATTAACTAAACAACGATTAAACATAAAGCCTAAGCAAAAGTAAATTCTGGAAATAACTTGTCATTTAACTGAGCCATCAAACCAATTATTTGCCAATCTAGTTGTTGTTTATTTGGGTTGACCAGTTAAAAAGTCAAAAAATATATGTAACTATATATAATTAATATACATACAAATATGTAAATATATATAATATAGTAAATAAAAAGAAGGATTTTATCAAGAGTAAACATAATATATATAAACCATTAGAAGTTTCAGGGAAGGTATTTACTATGGGCCAAAAAATTTTTGGATGTGTATTGACCTGCCTAAATTTCTTCTATTATTATTAACCTCATATCGATAAAATATTCAGTTATGTGGCAATACTGCAGCCTTCACATAATTGTTTATATGGCTATCTAGATTACGGACTATTATTCCCGTGTATTATGCAGTTAAGCCTAGTAAAGCAATAATGTACATCACTTTGTTTCATCTAAGAAACAAATTTAATCTAACTTGAAAGTCTTAAGAGTACCAAATAAAAGTTACAAAATCAATATACCATTTGGTTAATATTAGAAGTATCATCAGAGACAGAGACAGAAATGACTCGTCTATTTGTCACTGATGATCAGTCATCCTACAGATGCAGCATCCTATCATCATGCTTGGGAGTGTCAGATAGGAAAGTTCTTGACACATTCCTTTGGTTTCTATGAAGAAGGATTTTATCCCAAGCACTCAGACCTTTTCGCTCCTCCTTGCTTTCTCTTCAGATAGAAAACGTTACCATGCTACTCCAAGTTGTATAGAACAGGCCCCCATGAAGGAAGGCTGCTCTGACCTGACCTGGTGCTGCCTACGAGTGGATGAGCAGGTCAAATTCTGTGCTAGGACATTGGGGATCCCATTGTTGTCCACATTATCCTACATTAGCTTTATTGATAATAAAAGGGACACTTGGGCTTTCCATCTAACTCGTTTTATCTCTCAAATAATTTGACACTCAAGCTGGGATAATGTAGCACAGAAGGTCATATCTACTTTTAAACAAAATATATTTCATGAGAACAGAATTTAAAGCAGCCTGCTATAAGACAAAATTCTGTGCATCAGCTATTGTCTTTATTGATACAGGTATTAAATATATGGATAAAAATAAAGAGAAATGAAAAGTAAATCGTACTCAACATAGAAAGGAACATTATGGAAATATGGTTTTTTCACATAACTCTTTTACTGCTCTCTCTAAACATGTTCAATCCATCAGAACTGGCACCCCAAACTGCAAGTGTTACATTAAAATTTAAATAATAAAAGATTTCAAAAATCTTTACCTTTAAGACTACTTTTATTCTTTAAAAATAAAAGCTAGAGGGAACTATTCTCCACCCATTGACTAACATTTGTTTCTCCAATACATTAATCAAATATCAACTCAGCATATACTAAGGGCGAGATACTATATAAACACTATGTATCCACTCTAAGATGGCTTCTCCTTGGAGTAGACAATAAACCTGGGGAGGTGGTACATGTGTACAAGTACCTAGTGGAAGGAGCTATTTGCTGAGTCCCCTAAGAGGAAACAGAAATCACATAGACGTTTACAACAAATTGGAACTGGACCTCTCTCAGAGAGAAAAGCCTGTGTAAATTAGGCGGCATTTTCACTGCAGATAACAGAGGAAGGTATAAAAGACGTGAAGTTTGGAAAGCACAAGGCAAAGGGCTTTCGGAGAGAAATAAAAGATGAAAGTGGAAAGGTATTTTGGGGCCATATCTGGAGCAGGGCTTGAATCTTAAAGAGAGCTGAAAATGTTTGGAAAAACTGCTGTGTGGGATGAGCAGTGAGTCAGCAAGAGATGAATAAAGAATGCGGAGCAGAAATGACGGCTTGGTTCAAGTGAAGGAGCATGAATGTGCAGCGGACTCAATCAGCACCACTTTCTCTAGCAGCGTTCTGCAGCCCAGCAAGGAAGCCATTGGAAGACCAAGGTCAGAAAGGAATTTTAGGGAATAAGCAAAGGCAATGCTGAGTTGACTACCCATGGAAAGCAGGACAGGCAGAAAGAAATGAAGTCAGAAATAGGCTTACAAACCCCAGGAAAAAGAGTAGAGTCAGTGTTGTGAGGAATGTGAAAAATCAGAGTCAGTATGATAACAAATTATAATGTGTTAACAGTAAAGAGATTAATGTAAGAGGTAAGATACTCAGAATTGGAGATTGTGAAGATAGATGACGAGATCCAAGGATGAAATTGGGGATCATTGGTACCAAGGAGATAAGGAACTGTGGAGCCACTGGCATGATAATCAGTGGCAAACAAGTTAAATTTATGAGTATAAGGGAAAAAATAGCATCAAGGACAGAGGATGGATGGTGTGATGTAGCTGTAAAGAGGAGAGATTGCTGAATTTCAAGCCAGGACAATAATATAGAATTGGCAACGGAGATCAAAGGACACTGACCCTTTCTTTGTCCTCTATGTTAGTGGTAAAGGAAGGGCAAAGAAAAAGGCTGACCTGTGAGGAATTTCATGAAAAGTAACATTAATGAGAAAACCAGGTTCACTTGTAGAAGAGTGGTATGAAGAACAGTTGTGAGAAAGAAAGATGATATAGGAAAGTTCCTGAATAGAGAGGGTAAATCACAGTGCATAACTATAGGGCATGGTACCCCAAAAAGGCAAAGGCCGCGTCTAGGACTGATTAGGGTAATTCAAAAATATTCTTATTCACAAAGCAGATATAAACATGGACTTGCTTTAGCTAAGAAAATGAGACCAAATGACATATGTCACTTCTGGTGGAAACTTTGCAAGCTGTTACACATTCCCTTGGCCTAAGGCAATCTAGAAGCATGTATCATAATGAAGCTCCAGTCATCTGGGTCCCTGAGTGACTCTGAAAAGCAGATCCCCTTGCCAACCTATGATACACACGTGGCATGAGTAAAAAATAAACCTCTGTTGATGTGAGCCACTTAGATTTCGAGGATGTTTGTTACTACAGCCTAACCTGTCCTGACTGATATGCAACTCAAGTAACTATAACTAAGAGCCTTTTTAAAATTTTTTTTATTAATTTTTAGAGAGGAGAGAGAGAGTGAGAGAGAGAGAGAGAGAAGGGGGAGGGAGGAGCAGGAAGCATCAACTCCCATATGTGCCTTGACCAGGCAAGCCCAGGGTTTTGAACCGGCGACCTCAGCGTTTCCAGGTCGGCACTTTATCCACTGCGCCACCGCAGGTCAGGCCCTAAGGGCCTTTTTTAGAACATCCTTGAGACATATACATCTCATGAACCTCATAAAATACAACAGTACTGTATTTTAAAATCACAAAATTTTTATCAAGATAGAATTATGAGAACTTCAGGTGAGAATACTTCAAGATCAAGATGAAACTTTATGCTCACCAATAGTTTAGGGCCAGCAGCAGACCCAGGGACCCACTCTCTCCTTCTCCAACCCACAGATACGTCAATCTATTAGCATCTTTAAGCCTATGCCACAGGATCTGGGGATCATGCAGGGCAAGAGTCACTTTGGAGAAAGACTTGGTCTGAGCTGGAGATGAAGGAGATAGCAGAAGGAAACAGTTCATGACTGGACAGTGTACAAAGAACAGACAAGAAGACATCAAGAAATTGGTATAGAGGCTCACTAGGCATTGGATCTAGACTCTCAAAGTGAAAAAAGTAACAAGGGCTCATATAACCAATATGTCACAATTTGGTAGTGACCAAAAGGCAGAATTTGGAGACTGGAGAATTTCAGGAATAGTTAGGACTAGCCAACTTCAATATTAGATGGATAGTCAGCTATTTATTTTTGTTTTGTCTTTGTTTCTATTTTTATTTAGTTTTTCACAGACTGAAGGCATGGCAAGTAGGCATTAACATGCCTGTAATGGTTCCAGTTATAATGCTAACACCTATAGAAAATTCAGCAGTTCAAAACATTCTCATCTTTTTAATGGCCTGACAATGTGAAGGATTTTGTCTCCTAAATCAAAGAAGCTCTGTCTACCTATCCATCTTTCTTTTTCTATTTTTAATCAACTCTTAGACCTGCTCTAATTTCTAGGCCCATGGACCTTGATTCATCTACCTCACAATGTGCATGTCTGGCGAGGTGTCAGTTCCTGCCTGCTAACCCGTGGGATGTGGGAAAATCCCATGCTGGATAGTCTCATTCAGAGCTGTCATTTTGGCTTACATAACATATGGTACACTAATGACTTCATGGCAGTGTTAGTCCTTTTCTTAGGTCTCAAAGGACACCTGGCTCAACTGAACAACTAGCTTATTTTGTCACACTATAGGTCATGCAGACCCGTAGAAATGGAATTGAGAGGAAGGGAGCACCATATAATTGTCACACCCTGAGTCCTAGCACTGGAAACTCAATGATACAGAAGTTCAGAGATGCAGAGCAGACTGCTGGGAAGGTTGGCTGTTTTCTTCGATCTGACAAAGATAATTCCAGAGCCTATACCTTCTAGTAAAAAGATTTCAAATTGGCAGCATTTAGATATATGTATGTTACTGACAGTTTCTCTTTACATTACACTAAAGGCTCTCAGGAGTTAAGACTACAGGCCACAGTCTAGAAGATAAAAATGAGACTCATTTATGTATTTTAGTGAGATCTGCATCGATGAGATAAAAGAAGTTTGAGAGAAAATTTTTTATTTGAAAATTCTGAATAAATACCACATGTCTATTATTCTTGCCATCAGATTATTTTTCATTTATTTAGTGTTTTCAAAGCCAAACACTATACCAAAGGGTTTCATTTGTTGACTTTACATTTTCTCTCTTTATAAATGAGTGGGGTCTGCCATCTTAATTGTATATAATAATATTTCTTCTCCCTTTTCATTTAAATTCTGTTTAAGCCAGGCATAAGGTACTTCTTCCATTTAAGCAAATTTGATTAATGGAGTTTTGACAACTCAGCCACTTTTATTCAGAACAGGCCTAAATCAGGTGTATATACTGCCAACTTAAGAAGTTTTATTTGGAAGTTATAACTTTGAATAGAGAAGATTTTTTTCCATCTCTTACATAATATTTGCTTTTGATATGTAATCACTTATGTGCATTTTTATAATATAAACTGTGGATTATGGTTAAGTTTTGCCCAGAAAAGAAATTACAGTGGACAATAATTAGACAGAACTCTGCTCATAGTATGGAATCTCTTTTTTTATTATCACTTCCAAGTATGTACCAGGAATGGTTTGGGCATGCAACATAAGCAGTAATTTCAGATCTGTCTTAAAAACAAGGAAGAAAGGCTGCCCAGGAATTCCAGGACATAATTATGTAGCAAGACACAAATATTCTACTTGTTTTCACATGGAACTACTACTGTGTTATTTACCTTACTCCTCTTGCTGCATTAGAAGGATGATATACAAACATTTCCATTCTTCTCCAAAGAACATTTGAAAATTAAATCCTATGTTGAACTGAGAAAGGGGGACAACCCCTGCAGTTGATCCTAATTCTGGACTTTATAGACCGTCAAGGTCTAGTGAGGAAAAAAAATGAAGAAATAACTTCTTTGAAGAGTGAGGGGATAGACTGGAAGGAAGAGTGAAGGGCAGGTCTCAGCAGGTGGCCTGCAGAGACACCTGGGACCGGATCTTAGCCAAATCAGCTGTGAGGGATGTGCCTGCAGACAGAGGGGCACCAGGAGCTCGGGCTCACAGGCTTCCCATGATGCCCTGGACTCTGAAGGGAGAATCCTCACTGCTAAGCACCCAGGCTCAGGACATTCAAGCCAGTTAGCTTGTCTTAGTTTCCTACTGCTACTGTAACAAATTGCCACAACATAGTAAATTTTCTTATAGCCTTGGGAGTCAGAAGTCCCAAACAAGTCTTACAGGGCTAAAATCAGGGCATCAGCCAGGCCAGTCTCTCTGGAGGCTCTGAGGAAGAATCCATTCTTCCTCTTTTTAAGCTTCTAGAGGCTGGTCTTCCTTGCCTCATGACCCTGTGTCACTACCTTTGTTCTCACTGTTTCTGTCATCACTCTATCTTCCGCCTTTGACCTTCTACCCTCCCTATCATAGGACTCTTATAATTATATTTAGGGCCCACAAGGCTAATCCAGGATAACCTCCCCATCATATGATATTTAACTCAATTACATCTACGAGGCCTCTTTTGCCATGTAGGGCAACATTCACAGGTGCAAGGTTAGGATGTCCATATCTGTGTAGGGCCGTTATTCAGCCTACCACACCACCCATGTGATTGCTTCATTCTCTGGTGCCTGGAAACACTGCACCCTCTCCTATATATTTCTTTTAGGGATAACCCTGCTAAAGTGATGTCTGCCCATGACACAAGACCCACTGTTACTTTATAAAGTCCCCATGGCCACCCTCAAATACACACAGTGCTCTAGGGCATTTATAAGTTCAAAATGCAGGGAACTGTGACATATAACAGGATGGTAGAGGAGAGGTTACACTCTGTGTTTGTTAAGGAGCAGAGAATAGAGAACAGTGATATAATAGCACTGAACCACTCATTTGGGGGAAATGTCCACTTCAACCCCCTTGAATCTCTAGAATAATGTTCATTAATAAGGTCAACTTTGAGTGGTAGTGGAATTATAAGAGAGACATCCTAGTGTCCAGAATCTCCTTAGTCTATTAGTTTGTGTATTATTTAATAACCTGGAATTTATTTAACTGGAATAATGCATGTTCTCCAGAGGGAAAAAAAGAGTTCTTTTTCTGCAGTTGGTCATAAGAAAAACTAAACATTTAAATGCCCACCCAGTCCAGTGAATGGCACCATACCATATTAGGTTTGGTCAGCCCAGCAACAGGTAAAAGTAGTCGCAGATACCCATGGTTTCTAATTTCTTTCTATCCTTAAAGAGGTATGAATTTAGCACAAGTGAGGAGCCATTCCAATAATACCAGATCCTTTAAAAGCTCAACACTCAAGAAAAATGTGGAAATGGTTATAGTTGAAGACAATACATAGCACAAGCATCTTACAGTAAATTTTATTAGGTTTTTTAAAGAGAATTGCAGATGATGATGGATCTGAGGAATAATGGATAATCCCAGTGGAACTATAAAGCTGTGATGCACGTGAAGGACTCCAGTAATGCCATAAACAGTGAAAGTAGAGGCCCAGCAGTTTATGAATAGCCAATGTATTCAATAAAGAAATTCAGTTTCATATCAAAGTTGATATAATCTACTGGTATTTAATTCTCAATAATGATTTTTATTGATTTCATGTTTTAGTAAATGCAAGCAAATAAAATGCTTTAGAATCTCAGAGACACTATTATGGAAAGAATAGTATTTTTATTATTTTATTTAGGTTAATGTGATAGCTTTTCATTTATTCATTCATTCATTCATTCATTAAACAAATCTCTTCTGAGTGCCTGCTCTCCTGAAAGATGTTACGAGGATATAAATGATAGTAATTATTTAATCATTTATAGTTTTATTGTTTGCATGGCACTTTTCCAGATACTATACCATATAATAGTTCTAAATACTTGTGAGGTAGGTATTTTTACCATCATTTTATGAAAGAAGAAATAAAAGACTCTCATAATCAAATATTTTCCCAAAGGTCACAAAGTCTTGAAAAACTGACAGAGCTATAACTTAATTTCAATTTTTCTGTCTCTAGCACTACCACACTATGTCATATGATTTGCTCCCTGCCTTCTGAGATTTGCCTTCAAGGGGGTCTTGCACATAAATAATTGCAATACAACATAAGAAGTTGTCTATGCCACAATCTCAAAAAAGTACAAGTATTTTCCCAGGCTCCTGGCTTTCCCGTAAATCATATTTTCTGGAGAATTGCCTTTTTCTTGTGCCTCTCCTCAAACCAAAAGTTAACTACCTTTTTAACTTTCATCTAAAATTTTATCTCTCGATTAACAGCCGTTTTTCACCATAAAGCACAGCTTTTAATGAGTCCACAAAACTTATTGCCTATATTACAGCAAAGAAAGAACAGTGCATCTTCGCTGAGGCCCAGCCCTAAGCAGCATATGACTCACCTCCAGGGGAGAAAATCTACTACTGCACACCCAACTGTGCAGCAGACAAGATTTGGGATGCACCTCGGCACTGTTAAAAATGCCCTTGAATTGAGCCTTTGTGGGCTCTGGTGAGTAATCAAAATTCATGTGCTAAAACCATGAGTGGTCAGCTTCTACAATGTACAGAAAGTGCTGAGGAAGATGAGAGAAATGAGAAATCACAGTCAATGAAGAGAAACTGAGAAGTCTTCATGGAACAGTATGCCTTAGAGCTGAGCACCAATCTCTACACTGGCATTCAGTGGGAAATTGTGCAGAAGATTGCAGGAGGAGGAAATGTCATGAGCAAAAGGTGTGACCATGAGCTGGGATTGTTCTAGGTTCACTAAATAGCCATGAGAGAGTAAAGTAGGAAAAAACAAAAGAAGAAGGAGCTGGACTGTATTCATTAGCAATAGATGTTACTGAAAGTTTAAGACCAGAATGATGACATTTCCTTTAGAAATGTATCCAAGAAAGCACATTTGGCAGAAATGTTGGATGGGTTTAAATACCCACCTGAGACTTTCCCAATCTCCCTTTTTCTCACTAACAAATATAGAGACTAAAAATAGCAGAAACTCACAGTTCTGGCCACACTTACACAAGGAAAGTGACCCAGTCCTGGCTAATAAGATCTAAAGGGAAGTCTCCCAGAAGTTACTTGGGAGAGCTTTCCTCCCTTCGTAAGAAACACACAGGAGGAGAAATTTATCCCCGCTCCCTTCCTACTGTTAAATGCTCTTGCATGAAGATCTGATGCTTGGAGCTGTTGCAGCTATATATGATCACGGGGAGATAGTCAAGGGAATCACAGAATGCCAACCGCTGCCCTGACAGTGCTGAACTGTGAAAGCAGCCGGGAGCCTCCTACTTAGGATCTTCTTGAAATGGGAGGCAAAATAAGTCACTGTCATTTAAGCTACTTTTAGTTTGTTTTCCTATTAGTTTCAGCCCAAAGCAGCCTGATACCAGAGGTCACCACAGTGATGCTGGTGAAAGATAATAATACCAGGAAGGATCTGGTAGCAATAAGGCACATACCTATATGAAGTAAAATAAAATACCTATATGAGGTAAAATGAAAATCCCATGGATGGATGAGCAACATTGTATATAAATTCTCCTATGGTAAAGCTAAGTATCTTCAACTTACAAAAGATGAGTTTGAATTTTATCTTGACAAATAAAATCAGTGTATGTAAATGTGTGGCTAAGAGTCCTGAGTACAACTCAGTCTAATCCAGGCATCAGCCCAGGTGGCAGACCTGGGATATGATCATTACAAAGAAAGTTGTCGTTTACTCAATTGTATTATGTCTGTCTGAATTTTTAAATTATTCTCAAATCAGAGTACATGACCAGGAGTTTACTTTTGGAAAGCCAGAGAAAAATAAATCAGTGTTTTCCCAGCATATCTGGAAAGTTTCCTGAACTAGAGGCTTTCCAGAGACCTAGAGCCAGACTTGGAAGATGTTGACCTCAGAAACAATTGATATCCTTTGGGCATTGTTTAAGGGTGGAAGACACAGTTGGCCTTCCACTCTAATATACTAAATCAGTTCTCTCAAACTTAAATCAGATTAAATGTAGAGAATGAGAGGGAAAAAAGTGAATAAAACTTAACCCATAGTCTTTGTACTAGTTAATACAGAACAGTGATTTCAGCAACCAATAAGGAATAAAAGGTAAAAGATAGATTGAAAAGTTATATTTGGTTTGTGCTATGTCAAGTTTTAGGAGCAAGTAAAAATACAAAAGTATATATCTCTGGAAGGTGCCTGGAAACGTAGGTCTGGAGTTTATGAAGAAATATAGATTAAAGACAGACCAGTTTTACTTGAGGCTATGAAATTAGTCACATGTTAAAAGAACAAGACAGAAACAAAGTAGGGGACAATGCTCATGTTTGTTGAATATCGTGTATTGGGCACACCATTAAGCATTACATAGGTTATCAAATTAAACCTCACAATAACAGAAAAAACTACAAATTCCATCTGTAGGAGAGCAAATAGATTTGGAGAACCTATGCATCACTTCCAACGTACAAGCGCAGCACAACCACGATTCCACTGCCATGAAGAAAACAGAAGCTTTTGTACCTTACTCTTTCAAATGCACTTATTTACACACAGTTTTACACACAGTTGTAAAACTGCTAAAAAGTATTCTTACAGGACTCAAAGCATAAATATGAACTTTGTATAAATAGTGTAATAAAGGTATCATTCTCCCAATTTTACATTTGGGGAAACATGCAGGAAAATAAACAAAAACATTCACTGAATCATGAACACAGTACATGGGTTCCTCAGGTTATGACTGTCTTGACATACAGTGTTTTGAGTTTACAATGGGGTTGCCAGGTGGAACCCAATCAGGGTGTATGCAGGAGTCTGTCTCACTATCTCCCCTCCTCTCACTTTAAACAAACAAACAAACATACATTAAAAGATGTAGCTAAATACCCCAAGTTATTGATAAATACTCAACATAATGCATACTAAATGTGGCCTTCAGTTTTACAATTGAAGAAAAACTTTTAAAACTCCAGTGATAGAGTCCATATAGTAACAAGGAAACAACATTTCATTATTATCATGATACACTTGCAAATTGGTTTTAGCATGATTTTTTATTCTTTTGAAGAGAACACCCATGAGGCCTCTAATATAGATATTTGAAATATTTATACAGTAAAATAACATGGTATTTTTTCTCCTCTCCTTTTTCATTAGACTGCCTGCCTTCAATATCCTTTTATTGGTTGAATTGCTTCAAAATAGAAATAAAGGAATCTGATAAAAATTATTCTCTCTAAGTTTAAAGAATACAACAGCATAAAAGAAAAATATGTTCAACATATGGCAATGAATCACTTAAGGTGGACTTCAAGGAAACAATAGGGAATGTCTCTATCTAGACACCTTCAGGATGCTTGTATGTCATGCCCACATATATAACCACATTTTATGCCAACAAACAAGTACCTCCCTTCTCCAAAAAATATGAAATATTGGAAATAAATAGGGGTAGTAATAAGCTGTGCTTATATACTCACAAAGAACCAGAAAGAAAAAAATAGAGTCCACATGATTATGACTGCTATATTTCTTGAAATTTCCTAGAACGGTCCCAATAATAAGTATTTTTATTGTTTAAAAAAAAAAGTAAGAATGCCCAGGAAATGTCAGTATGTTGGCTGGTTTCCCAGAAAACCTCTAAAAACTTCTCTGCCATTCTAGGTATTCTACTTTGGGTTTAAGAAAATTACTCGCCTGACCAGGTGATGCAGTATAGAGCATTGGCCTGGGACGCTGAGGACCCATTTGAAACCCCAAAGTTGCTGGCTTGAGCACGGGTTCATCAGCTTGAGCATGAGATCATAGACATGACCCCATAGTCACTGAATTGAGCCCAAAGGTTGCTGGCCTGAAGTCCAAGGTCTCTGGCTTGAGCCCAAGATTGCTGGCTTGAGCAAGAGGTCACTGGCTTGGCTGAAGCCCCCCAGTCAAGGCACATATGAGAAAGAAATCAATGAACAACTAAGGTGCCACAACTATGAGTTGATGCTTCTCATATCTCTCTCCTTGTCTGTCTGTCCCTGTCTGTCTGTCCCTGTCTGTCCCTCTCTAAAAAAAAAAAGAAGAAGAAAATTTCTCACCAGATGTAAGCCACACTATAGAAACCACAATTAGAAAAATCATCCTATATTTTATTCTCGGTGGCCACACAGACCAGTAATTCTAGAATTTCACCTAAAAAACAGTATAATAAATGTAATCTCAGCTCTTTATTATGTTTACCCTGAATTATTTTGATGAATTATGGTGAATGCCTGCTCAGTTACTAAAGTTTAGCACTGAAAAATATTATAAACCAAAGGCCAACCAAAAAAAGACTTGTGTGGCCAGAATATATCCAACAGAGCACTGTGACACTCAGAGCTGTGACCAGTTTAAGTTTCACTAATGGCCTGATAGAAAGAATAAATAAAATACATTGTTAACTTAACTGGAAAACATTACAAGAAATTTGAAAAGAGCTAATCAGAGAGACACACTCGGAAAGAAAGAGAGAAAGAGAAGATTCAGGAAACTAAAGAAAACAGATTTTTTAAAGAGAAAATTAAAACCAACCCATCAGCAGGAAAAAGATGGTACACTATAGCCAATCCAAAGAAATGAAAGGTTGGGAGCAATGCACTCTTTTTTTTTTTTTTTTTTTTTTTGTATTTTTCCGAAGCTGGAAACGGGGAGAGACAGTCAGACAGACTCCCGCATGCGCCTGACCGGGATCCACCCGGCACGCCCACCAGGGGCGAAGCTTTGCCCACCAGGGGGCGATGCTCAGCCCCTCCGGGGCGTCGCTCTGCCGAGACCAGAGCCACTCCAGCGCCTGGGGCAGAGGCCAAGGAGCCATCCCCAGCGCCCGGGCCATCTTTGCTCCAATGGAGCCTTGGCTGCGGGAGGGGAAGAGAGAGACAGAGAGGAAGGAGGGGGGGAGTGGAGAAGCAAATGGGCGCCTCTCCTATGTGCCCTGGCTGGGAATCGAACCCGGGTCCCCCGCATGCCAGACCGATGCTCTACCGCTGAGCCAACCGGCCAGGGCCAGCAATGCACTCTTAAGTGATGGAATGGGTGACTTTTATGTGCTAACAAACTTCAAACACTATCCTTTCTATCACTCATTCAACTATTCATTGACTCTTTTGCAGAATGATCAGCATTATGTCAAGTAGTATTTCTCACTTCTATTTCATTCTTCACTTTTAAAGGTTGAGAATGAAGGAGAGGGATAAAATAAGATGAGATTCAGAAATGAGATTTTATGATATCCCCACCTAGTAAAAGCCATGTTAAAGGATGAATATAAGTTGTGTGTCTCTGATGCAAAGTGACCACTTGAAAAATAAAAAGTCTAGTCAATCAGCTGTTTTACCTGTGCAGTATCAAATTCAGGTAAAAAGCATACATTTTCTCCATGACACTTGGGTGCAAAAAATAGTGTGTGTGTGTGTGTGTGTGTGTGTGTGTGTGTGTGTGTATGTGTGTGTGTGTGTGTGTGTGTGTGTGTTCTGATTAATCTGGTTCTGCCCATACCTGCTGAAGCTGAGGAGAAAATTTCAATTAAACTCTGTTTAAGAAAATAAATAAATAAATAAAAATAAATAAAATAAACTCTGTTTTAGGAGTCCTTCCTAGGTTACATTAGAGTCTAGTCTAGAAAATTTGAGGAAAGGTCACCACTCTTGAGTGTATTATGTTCACCAGGCCCAAAGCATCCACCCAAAAGCAATTCCCAAAGCTCGGGCATGGCAATCTTTCTCCACAGTCCCCTAAGACTCGAGAACCTGAGCATCCACGCACCACTGCCTGAGCAGTTCTGCCACCTCACAGAACACTGCATGGCAAGGTGGCCCGGAGCTGCTCTCACATCAGGCCGCCTATGATCCTTCTCCGAGAGTTCCCCTTTTGAACTCAACTGAAAACATCAGCTTCTACCCCTCCCCAGTCTAGGGCATTTGTGGATCCAAAAACAAAAGAAGAAAACTGAATAAGGACATCTAAGATCTTCAGATCTGTTTTGTTGGATTCTTCTTCCAGAGTGAAGAAAGAAATACTCTTAACAGCCTGACCTGTGGTGGCGCAGTGGATAAAGCGTCGACCTGGAAATGCTGAGGTCACCGGTTCAAAACCCTGGGCTTGCCTGGTCAAGGCACATGTGGGAGTTGATGCTTCCAGCTCCTCCCCCCTTCTCTCTCTCTCTCTCTTCTCTCTCTCCCTCTCTGTCTCTCTCTCCTCTCTAAAAATGAATAAATAAATAAATAATAATAATAAAGAAATACTCTTAACAAAACTGCAATAGGATAAACAAAAACAAAAAACATAAATTTAGAAGACCATATATATTAGCTTGAAACATACAAAATTGCCATTTTCATAGTCCAAGATGTCTTTTTTTTTAAAATAATTTTATTTTTTTAATGGGGCGACATCAATAAATCAAGATACATATATTCAAAGATAACAAGTCCAGGTTATCTTGTCATTCAATTATGTTGCATACCCATCACCCAAAGTCAGATTGTCCTCTGTCACCTTCTATCTAGTTTTCTTTGTGCCCCTCCCCCTCCCCCATGCCCTCTCCCTCTCCCCCCTCCCCCCCGTAACCACCACACTCTTATCAATGTTTCTTAGTTTCACTTTTATGTCCCACCTACGTATGGAATAATGCAGTTCCTGTTTTTTTCTGATTTACTTATTTCACTTCGTATAATGTTATCAAGATCCCACCATTTTGTTGTAAATGATCCAATGTCATCATTTCTTATGGCTGAGTAGTATTCCATAGTGTATATGTGCCACATCTTCTTTATCCAGTCATCTATTGATGGGCTTTTTGGTTGTTTCCATGTCCTGGCCACTGTGAACAATGCTGCAATGAACATGGGGTTGCATGTGTCTTTACGTATCAATGTTCCAAGATGTCTTTTTTTTTTTTTTTTTTTTGTATTTTTCTGAAGCTGGAAACGGGGAGAGACAGTCAGACAGACTCCCGCATGCGCCCGACCGGGATCCACCCGGCACGCCCACCAGGGGCGAAGCTTTGCCCACCAGGGGGCGATGCTCTGCCCCTCCGGGGCGTCGCTCTGCCGAGACCAGAGCCACTCCAGCGCCTGGGGCAGAGGCCAAGGAGCCATCCCCAGCGCCCGGGCCATCTTTGCTCCAATGGAGCCTTGGCTGCAGGAGGGGAAGAGAGAGACAGAGAGGAAGGAGGGGGGGGTGGAGAAGCAAATGGGCGCTTCTCCTGTGTGCCCTGGCCGGGAATTGAACCCGGGTCCCCCGCACGCCAGGCGGACGCTCTACTGCTGAGCCAACCGGCCAGGGCCCAAGATGTCTTAATATCAATGATTTCATGTGGTTTCACCTAGTATTTTTTTCTAATAACCTATTATATCTGTTTGATTGATTTTCATTAAACTGATGTTTTAATTGATCAGTTATTTAAAGGTCAACATCTATCTGAACATAAAAAATAAGTAATTTATCAACTTTTGCCAAGAAATCATCTGGGACAATTCTCATAGACATTTCAATAAGCATTGCCTAGAATAGATCACTAGTGCGTAGGAGGTGCCTACACTTATGCTGTCAACTGAGTCACATTGACCCAGCAGACAGGGAGACGAAAAAGAGAAATGTAACCCAGACACCTGAAGAAAGTGCAGTCTAGTTTTTCCCCAAATTGTTTGAATCTCAGAAAGTAATTTTTAAAATATTTTTCTAAATGAAAATTATTCATATATTTTCATTATTTGTGTTAGCATCAGAGTAATTAATGCCATGACAATAAAAAAAAAGCTTAAAGAAATAAATAAAGAGAAAAGTTAATTTTTATATTTGTTGCTGATACAGGTTCTTCATTTCTCTTGAAAATTATTTTCAATAATCTTTTAAATATTTAATTTACTTCAAAAAAACCTTGGTTCTGTTCCAATCACCTTAAATGCCTGATAATTTCCCAACAAATTAACAGTTTTAAAGCTCTTCAGGGGAGAGAACAAGAATCTCCTTTCTGTTCAGTAGAAGAGGGAGAAATCAAAGAATGGGGCCCCTGGTCACCAAGGCTGGGTAACCTTTTGCTGGTGTCTCCAAATGGGCAGACTGGTAAGCAATCAGATTCAGACTGATATTTATTCCAGAATCTTTTCACCAGAATGATCCATACTAGACTCTGGTAAGTAGTTTTACATTATTTTAACATAGGCTTACGGGGTGACCCAAAGCATCACAGGTTCCCAAAGTTTGAGGTCATTTAAGTCCACACTTATCCAAACTTATACAGACCTTTTGAAGCACCTGAGAGGGGCAAGGTCTTCTTATTTAGGACTTTGCGGGGTGTTTCCTGTGGAGACTCTCCCTCCCTGTCTCTCACCTTTTTTCTATTCATCGTGGGGTTCCCTTCAGCCATCTTCTCTTCAGGCCTCTCAGCACAGGACATATAGCACGCCTTCCCTCAGGATATCTGAGTCTTGACCAGGCCTCATCTTCTGTTTGCAAACTCTGTCATCTCAGACTTCCTTGGGAATTCAGAGAGGTCTGTCTTTACTTAAGCTTGTGTTGAAGGGGGAGTATTTCAAGGTCAGTTAGGACACTTTTCACAGGTAATATTGCTACTCACATTCTTTCTTAATACTTGAAGGTTTACAGCCCTATCACAGAGGTGTTCCTTTTCTTCCAAAGACTCCATGGTCTGCTTCTTGATCAAGACTCTGTCTAATTAATCTTCACGAGGAATGTGTATATCAACTATTAACATGATTTTGACGCCTAGTCCTTGTGAAATAATATTTCTAGCCTTATGATATTAAAAGCTCATGGCATTCCTGGCTGGTTTTTTATCACAGAGGACCCACATTAACTGAAAATGCTCCTGCCTGAGTTGTCCAAGATGCATCTTTCCCAGCTCAGAGAGCGTGCATCTGACACCCTGATTTCTCTCATGACACAGATGGGACATTTACCTAATGCAAACCTAGTTTACCTCTGCAAATTAAGTAAATTCTCTTTCAGAATAGAATTATATTCTATCTATTATTTGATCCAGACATGCTTTCATATTTATACCTCCTGTTATCATAACGATGATATCATACTTATTCTTACTCTAAGTATCTGAAGAAAAACATGTTTATTGATCCAGAAGATCATTAATCTAGGTCAAGGGTTAACAATTTTTCTGTAACACTTCAGATAGTAATTATAATCTGTCACAACTATTCACCTCTGCCATTGTAGCTTGAAAGCAACCATAGACAATATATAAATAGTCTAATATATAAATAGTGTGTTTGTGTCCCTATAAAACTTAACTTACAAAAATAGGCAATGTGGCAAATTTAGCCTGAGGGCAATAATTTCCAAGGTTTGTTCTAGATTATAGACTTTAAAAGATACTTTAGATTTACTTTGATTAAAAGATTATTATAAAAGGTCTCAACCAAGAGAGATTCATTTACATGCAAGATAGGAATAAAAAAATACCCACAGAATTTCAAAATTCAAGGCCTCAGGAAAACTGAAAGCAAACACATACCTCATTATCATATTTAATAAATGATAAAAATATGCAACGAATTTTAGTAAAGACCCTCCAATTCAAATTATCAAAATCCAAGAAAGTTATCACAGAATTGAGAAAGCAGAACATAATGGGCACTCTAGCAACTCTGGGAACATAAACCCTTTCAGTTGTGTCACAAAGCGTCTCTAGCCTACGCATGCCTACAGAGTTGGATGGAATTCCAGCTGCTTCTCCAGTTCCTTACTCTAGTCTAACGGGACCGCCAAATAATAAAGAAGAGCTAATCTCAGAGAAAATCTCAGTCTCCACCTAACACTTGCCTCATATACACAGTTATTATGTGTTTCTATAATCACCTTCAGTCAAAACGGGCATAAAAATTCAACTGAAACATACCTTGACACTGACCAACAAGCATTATTTCAACATTGTAAGGCCAGGTGCTATAGTCATGCAGATTTGCTTTGAATTTGGGCAGATGGTAAAGGAACTGTGGAGCCAGAGGATGGTGGGGCATTCCACTTTATTGGAGGCTCACAAAGACAGGCAAGCCACAAGAAGAAAGAAAAATAAAAAATAAAAAGGGAAAGGAAAACCTGCTTTTCTCAATGGAGGGCAAGGAATCAGGAAGCCAACTGTATCTCTCAGTGGGGGTGGGGGATATCATCCCATCCTCCTTGAAGGGAAGCACTTACATCCTTACAATAGTACTGTCACATGCTCCTGCATTAAAGTGCTTGCAGCTGGTAAACCTGCAAGCAAGCCTAACAAAGCTATTTTCTCCACATTCCATCCCTGTAGGGTTGTTCTCTTCAGAATCTGTGTGACAGGTATCTTCCACAATGGTCCCTGTGCAGGAGTGAGGTACATTGCATAAACAGAAATGGTACAAACTACAGCAACAGAATTGCCAAAGCATAAGCTATGGGCAAAATGAGAGAGCTGTCAGCCACACCAAGAGAGGCATATCTTTCCCCTCTAGCAGAACACAGGCTAGAGTTTTGTCCACAGACAGCACAGTATCTGGTACCAGAGGCCGTCCCGGGAGGGCATACCAAACCTTATTGGCCAATACACCAAGATCTGCTGGATCTATGTGCAACAAATGAGAGAACTCATTATGGACCATAAAGATATTACAAAGGTGCCCTTCATAATGCTGTCCCCCTGAGCACTCAACAGATAATACACTTCTACCTTAGGTGGCCAGGGGCTGGTTGCCAGGGGGTTAACTGGAGGTCCATCTCTAGCCCCCTATTCCACGGTGCCAACAAAGCCACCCATTGTAGGTGCAGGGCATGTACAGTTTAGAGCCATGTCCACTGAAGCTGTGGGCCTTTAACGAGGGCTGTTGGGGCAGGCAAAAGCACATTGCCCTGCTGTCCAAAGCCCACCTTGAGTAAAATGTCCTTGGTACATATCTGCAACTGGATGGGAGCAGCTGCCCAGTGCAGGAGGGCCTCAACCAGAATTGCCCCCACCTCTGTCGAGGTCTCTCATTCAAAATCCAGAGTACTGTCCACAGTGGTGTGTCCATCCAGTAAGGGAGCCAGTGCCCCTCTCCTGTCACAGTCCCTGCTTTAAGAGTCCATTTTACAATTCAGTGATACCAGCAGCCTGGGGGTGGTAGGGAACATGGTACTTCCAGTCCACCCCCAGCTACTGAGCCCATTGCCTCATCATAGAACCCATGAAATGGGTACCATTGTCACTTTCAAGGACCAGTGGCCACCTGTACACAAAACTCAGATGATCCAGAGCCTATATGACTGTCCTCTGGTCAGGGTATGGATGGCATAAGCAGCAAGCAGACAGGTGGCAGTATCTACAAAGGTGACTGCATACCTGTTCAACTTTGGTAAGGGTCAAATGATGTCTGTCTGCCGCCATGCTATTGGAATACGACCTCTCTGGATCTGTCCAGGTGACGCTAGTTGTCTCCAAGGGAGCTCATTGGAACTCACTGCACATTGCCCACAAGGTGCAAATACCTCTGCATAGGACACAGGCAAGTTCCATACCTTAACTGTAGCCCACATCTGTTTTGGGGTAACGTTTACAGGCCCATTTCCCTTGGTAGCTGGGAGGGGCAGCAGGGGCAGCAGCCTTCACTGCTTTATGGCTCCAAGCTGCTTCCAGCTCCCCTAAATCTGCTGCCATTTGCATTCCCACATTGATGGGCTGCCCCACATAGGGATCCAAGATATCCACTAGCAATGCAAAAAGGGCTGACAGGGTGCTACAGAGGATAAGGTCCCTCATCCCGGCCATAAACTCTTCCTCGTCTGGTCCATGGGACTCCGGGTTGAAAGCAGCATTTTTCATATCTAGTTCCCAAAGGACCTTTACTAGCTCATTATAGCACTGACACTGACTCACTGCCCCTGGCAAGTCCCCAGAATTCTGCCAGACCATAAATATGGTGACCATCACCCATTCTAATAGAGTATACTTTCCTGGGTTGTCATGGCAGTTCTGAAGATGCTGCCTCAAGGAGGAATGTGTGGTAATGGCAGCCAATTTCTCCATCTCTGTTCCAGAGAGCATGATGCCATCCACCCTATGTCCCACAACTGCAGCAACCAAACTACCAGGGGCTTGGTGGGTTTCTGCCTGAATTGTGCCTCCAACTCCATCAGCTCTGCCCGAGTGTAGGACTAGACCACGGAGTGCTCCACTACCTGGGGACTCTTTGCTGCTGGGTTTTTACCTTCTGGGCGAATACTGGCCAGGCTCCGAGTGTGTGGATGGCAGCGTTAGCTCAAACCTCCTCATCCTCAGAAAAGGAGGAGTTAGAAATTCCTGCTCCCACCAACTCAGAGCCACTCTGCTGGCATGGATGCTGCTCCTTCTTTGGTGACTGTTTCAGCTCCTGCAGCTGCCAGCTCTTGGCCTGGAGCTGGGACTTGAGCTCTTGAACTCACAGTTGTTTCTCCTACAGCTGTTGCTGCCAGCATTCCACTTCCAGGGCAAACTGCAACTTGCTAACCTGTAATCCCTTCTCCAGAGACTGTTTCAGTTCCAGGCACCACTGGTGTTCAGCCTGCACCTCACACTGCAGCTCTTGAACCCAGTCAGCCTCCTTCTTCAGTGCTGGCTCCAGTCAAGCTGTTGTTGCCACTCAGTCAGCAGCTCACCCTGGAGCTTTCAACCTTGGGCAGCTTCTCACACAGAACTCCTGGTTTTCTCTTGCAGGGTTGTAAAAAACACCCAGCCCACAGCCCCCAAAAGGACAGCCGAGGGGAACCATATGCTGGAGAACAATGACCATTCCTCTATCCCACCCTTCAAGGGTGTTGGCAGCTCCATATCAATCTGATCCAAATCCTGCCAGCTGTGCCAGATGTAAAGCCAGATGCCGTGGCCATGCAGATTTGCATTGAATTTGGGCAGACGGTAAAGGAACTGTGGAGCCAGAGGATGGTGGTCCATTCCATTTATTGGAGGCTCACAAAGACAGACAAGCCAAAAGAAGAAAAACATACAAAGGGAAAGGAAAACCTGCTTTTTGCAGTGGAGGGCAAGGGATCAGGAAACCAACCGCACCTCTCAGTGGTGGGGGGCAAGGGGAAGCACTTATATCCTTACGATGGTGCTATCACACTCTTGCACTAATTGCACAAAGTGCTTACAGCCAGTAAACCTATGAGCAGGCCTAACACATCTATTTCCCCCACAAAGATTTAAAAAAATAACGAAGTACACCAATATGCCAGAAAAATAATACTTAAAGTTAGGGCAATAGAAACTTAAAATACAACATCGATATGTTAGTAGTGGTGAGATTTTAAATAATGTATATTTCACTTTTTGTAATCTTTTTCTATATTTTCTAATATTTTCATCAAAATTACTAGTTTTATTTTTTTAATTTTTATTTATTTTATTTATTTATTTTTAGAGAGGAGAGAGACAGAGAAAGAGAATTGGGGAGGAGCAGGAAGCATCAACTCCCATATGTGCCTTGACCAGGCAAGCCCAGGGTTTCGAACCGGCGACCTCAGCATTTCCAGGTCATCGCTTTATCCACTGCGCCACCACAGGTCAGGCAAAATTACTAGTTTTATAATATGAAAACAAACTCAAAAAATTTCTTGACACAGGACACATATATAATAAAAAATAACTCCTTCAAAAATGTAGTTCCAAGAAAGATACACACAGTAAGCATTCAATAGATGCATATATGGCAGGACACACAGAACATAGAACATTCTCAGTTAAATAGGTAACATTAGCGAAGGTATTTAAACACTAAAACAATTTAACAACGTAGTTCTCATTGTTATTTGTAGTATCTGTTGTTGGCATGCAAAGCTATTTGGTTTTATTATACTCTAAAGTTATGTTTCACAGCTGTTTTCAGAGCTGTGAAATTTAGCCCTGTATTTGCATCTTAGCTGTTTACATTTTAGCTGTGAAATCGGATTTTGTTTTTAGGTAGCTAGCAAGAAAACTTTTGTTATATCGGTTTCAAAAATTGTGAAATCAGAAATAACAGCTTTAAATATAACAAAATGTACCTTGCTTTTTGTCATGTGATAATATCTGTCATGTTATAATTAGTAAAGTTGAACAGTTAACTTGCTTTACCTTTTTTTCATAGAAATTGTTATGATTTGAATAAAGAAAACAGCCAATCTAAGGAAAATGGCACAGGGTCATCACTGCTTCTGCATTAATAAAGGACAAAAAATTCTCTGTTTTAAAGCAAAATTTATATGTATATGAGCACAAACAAATATTTTGCTAAGAAACAAACTAAACTGTGGCGACCTTCCTTCCCCTAGCATATTGCTGGTCATGCAGCTCAGAGTCTCCCCTGACTCTCCTTCCTCTGACACTTCGCTACTTATGCAGGTTAGACCCCTCAGCAGGCGAGGGAACAAGTGGGCCAGAGAACAGCCCTTAAACATTAAGACCCAGGACAATGAGGTTCTGACCCACATCAAAAAATCTAGACCTCAGTTGTGTTTCAGCTCCAGACCCAGAAAAGCAGCAAAACCACACAAGTAATGCCATGGCAGACCTCATGACAAGCTGCATTGACTAATGACCTCTACCCTGGTACTTACTAATCAGTGGAGACAGGACCCTGAAGACCCTGAAAGGACACACTTGGAAAGCTGGGTGAACATGCTACCCCATGATCTCCCTAAAATCTCCACCCTTAAAAGCCCTTAGGACAGAGGACACAGCTTGAGGTCCCGCCTCCCAGCACACCTTTCCCTCCTCCACCCCTTTCACTTCCCCCAGGCATGTGTTACTGCCTCTCTGTTTCTCTTAAGCTCTAAGGGACTGACCCCAGGAGGCTTGCAACCAGTGGAGCAGTGGGTAGCAGCTGGTCCTGCGGCTAACCCCCCCTCCCCGAACCTGCCGGCAAGGCCCCTTTTTCTCCAACTCTCTTTCTGAACAGCCAATAAATGCTTACTGTACTTGCTGCACTTTGTCTCTTGACTGAATACTTTCCTTCAAGAAGACAAAAATCAAGGTCTCATCATTTCACTGGTAACAAAACCATGTGTAGTTTAATGTGGGTAGCAATATCTATATGCAAATCAAGATTTAACTTGCTTGACAGGGCTATTTAGAGAATCTAGAGTAGTGATACTTAAAAAGAGGACCCCCCCCCCTTGCCACTGTGGTGGCGCAGTGGGTAAAGTGTTGACTTGGAAACACTAAGGTTGCTGGTTCAAAACCCTGGGCTTGCCCGGTCAAGACACATATAGGAGTTGATGCTTCCTGCTCCTCCTCTCTCTCTCTCTAAAAATGAATAATAAAAAGAGGTCCCTTATCCTCACCTGGGAGCTGTTTAGAAATGCTGAATCTCAGGCCCCATATCAGAGCTCTTAAATCATAATCTGCATTTTTACAACCTTAAAGGATTCATGCTCACACTGAATTTAAGAAGCATCAGTCTACTGCTAGATATTTTTAGCAAAATGCAAGTTCACCTTTATAGATAATAAAGAGCCTAAACTGGTCACAAGTACACCAGGATATTGGTATTCAGATATGTCATTCTTAGTGTAGTCACATTTGGAAGCTATATACCCATTTTCTCTGGCACTTCATTCATGATACTATATTTGGAAACTCCCTTTTGGACTTAGTCAGACTCACAAAATCAATGTCATTGCTTTATATTTTTACCCCCTTTTGAACCAAAAGCAGCTTTTCTTGCTGATTTTATTCACAAAACTAAGCCAAATAACATTGGATTCTCTCCAAAACGAAGTCCATTTTTAAATATAAATATTTGCTCTCCTTGGGAGTAGTAAAAAAAAAGTTAGGCTATAGGCTCTGAAAACTTGAAGATGAATTTTAAAAAATGTTTGAACAATGGTGGTTTATTGTAATAACATAGAGTAAAGACTCCTTTAAAAAGGGTAACTCTCCATATGTATACAACTAGTTTTGTATACAACTCTCCATATGTATACAACTCATTTTTAAAATGAGCACCCCACTGAAGACTTAATTAATAGGGTGACCTGATGATCTAAATGGTGCTTTGCTATTTGCCCGTTTAGCAAGAAGATCCCTGAGATCTCCCAATCTGTTCCTGGGAGAAGGAATTTTGTAAAGGAAGGATAAAGTTTTCCCCCAGATTGTGGAAGTAAACATACATTTTCATTTTTGTGGTCTGGACCATTCAATTAACAAACAAGCTCTATTGTCAAAAAAAAAAAAAAAAAAAAAAAAAAAGAATGGAATGGCTCCTTTGCTCAGGGCCAGAGAAAAGGAAGACTTCTCACTCCTGATGTGAATCCTCCTGGGCTTAGTGCAGGACAGTGGATATCATCCAGCGCGGCATGTTACTGATGAGTCCTTGGGTGATGCATGAACTCAAATTGTGGGCTCTAAGATCTGAGTTTGAGGGAAATGAGCCTCATTCAAAGGAGCATTCTGGCCTAGAGCTCTGAGTAATGCAGTGTGGTGACAGGAAGCAATGCCAAGATGGTCTCAGACAACACGGGGCGCAAGAATTTTCCTGAAGTGAAAGTGGTTAGGGGACTTCTTTGGGGACTCTGAAAAACCCACAGAATTCTTCGATAATCCAGAAGAGGAAACGGGGTGCTCTGAGGGTGTAATATTAAGGATTATGCCTATCAAAAAGATAAGATTCAAGCCAGTTCTGACTCAACTCGGAAATATAAAACAAAACAACAGTGCCTGCAACCCAAATGTTGTAGAGGGGATCACACCTGGGCAACTACTTTATGACCACATCTATTAAAAATGTTAAATAAAGACTTTCACAGGCAACAGTTGTCAAGATGGCCAATTTAATGAATAAACACTTTAGAAGTCAGTAATGTGGGAGAACAGAGTGAAGTAGCAAGTGGTACGAGGTTTTATGAGTAAGGTGAGGGAACTGCAGCCCTGGGAATAGGGACCATGCGGTATCTATCAGTCTTTTCACGGTGTTTACAGAGCTCCTTCTGAAGTACAGACATTGCGCAAGTTGCAAAGAATGCAAACCAAATACCTACTTTTCTTGAGTGTGTATTATTTAAGAAAAAGAATATATAAACATGCAACCCAATATGTAGTGTCAATGGAGGAGGCAAAGTAAAGTGGTTAAATTTATAGGTTTTAAAGCCAAACAAATCTGTCTGAAATTTTACTACCAAAGTAATCTTGGGCAAGTAATAGAAACCTTCAGACTGTCATCTCCTTCATCACTAATATAGAATTGTAGCACTTATGCATTCACATGTTAGCTGTTACTGTTGTTGTCAAAGTATATATTAATGAAGTCATATAGTAATTCTATTTGTAGAGTTGTAAAAGACTTCAACAAAAATACATTTGAATTTTATACTGCAGGACAAGTGGAGGAAAACAGCATTCCAGGCAAAAGGGACATCTTGAATAAAGTTACAAGAGAATTAAAGTACATGGTCAATCTTGGGATGAAAGAGAGTTTAAATACAATCATAATAAGATGTGTGTGGAAGGAAACTGAAATAACGATGAAAATGTAAAACAGAGATATGGTGCAGCCACAGGACCTGAAGCAATGAGGACCTCAAGTGTTGGAAGCCCAGGAGCAGAATCAGACATATACCTTAGAAGGATAATGCGCTGCCACGCAGGGGCTGCACTAGAGGAGAAAAGGTCAGTAGGGTAGGGCACTTACGACAGAAAATTTCTGATGAAAATCAAATAAATGTACCTAAGAAACTTGTGTAGGAGATGAAGAATCCAATCTATATCACTTTTTTTCTCCCTTTTTATATGCATGCACACCCTCAAACAGGTGTATGTATGGGCTGGTCATATAACCTCTGTGTCTCAGTCTCATTCATAAAAAAGAAATGATAATAGAATATTCTGAAGATTAAATAGGTTGGTACAAGGGAAGTGCCTGGCATATAGTAAGGGCTATATAAATGTTATTATCAAACTCTTTCTTACTATATCAATCCTATCCCACTTTTCCCTGGTTTAATTACTGCCTCCTTCCCATTGTTAACTACTTTGTCACCAAATTCCAGTTGTAAATTTATAGGATTAAAGTTCAAAGAGTTCCACTTTGATCTAATTCAATGCATTTTAACTGGCTGCACCTTATGTTAGAAGAATTTCCAGATGTAATATGGGACAATCTGTAGCTAAAAGGAATCATGCTCTTTTCCCTGCATAAGGAAGCTCACTTTAGGAGGAGAAAGAGAAGTGCATAATGAAGGAAAATGTAGTGTGGAATAAAGTAAAAGACAATAAGAGAAGTTACAACCAAATGCAAAATGAGAAAGCTCTTGGCTGGGAGTCAGAAGACCCATGTTCTAATTTAGGATCCAACACTAGTGGCCATACTTCCTGGGGCAAGTTACTGAACTTTGGCTGGCAGAGAGGTGTGATGGTTAAGCTGTGGGCCTGGAACCAGAGCCAGTGGATTATTATCTGACTCACTATGCACTCACTGTACAGCTCTGGACAGGTTACTTCACCTCTCTGTACCTCTGTGGTTCAACATATAAAATGAAAATTACAATAATAACATCCACTTCCCACAGCTGCTATCTAGATCAAATGAAATAAAACATATAAAGTTCATAGAACACTGCCTTGCACAACAAAAGTACTCCATAAAGTGAGCTATTTACAATATCTCTAAAGCTCAGTATCCTTTATTATAAAATAAGGATAATTTTCATCACACCCTGGCTGGTTGGCTCAGCAGTAGAGTGTCAGCCTGGCATGTGGAAGTCTTGGTTTTGATTCCTGGTCATGGCACACAGGAAAAGTGGCCATCTGCTTCTCCACCCCTCCTCCTCCTCCTTCTTTTCTCTCTCTCTCTCACTCTCCCACAGCCATGGTTTGAATGGCTCAAACAAGTTGGCCTGGGCACTGAGGATGGCTCCATGGCCTCACCTCAGTTGCTAAAATAGCTTGGTTGCTAAGCAACAGAGAAGCAGCCCTGGATGGGCACAGCATCTCCCCCCCCCCCCACATAGGGGGCTTTCCAGGTGGATCCTAGTCCAGGTGCATGTGGGAGTCTGTCTCTCTGCATCCCTACCTCTCACTTAATAAAATAATTATTATTTTATTATTTTCATCACTAATCTATCTTATAAGATTGTTGCGAGATAATTTATATAAAATAATTTATGTGAAAGTGTTTTGTAAATTGTTGAGTATATAATATGCAAATGCATAATAAACACTACAGTTGAACAAATACACAACTTTACATATTGTATAAATGGAAAATGAACACTAATATCATTAGGTAATAAATAATTCCTTCTCAGAGTGTCCTTTAGCCATCTTACAAATGTGAACTTTATTTAGAACCCTTCCTAAATGCATCAGAACTAAAATAAAACCTTTAGATCTATCTTGCTAGAATTCAAATCAATGAAAATTTGGGCCAATGTGGAAAATAACAAAAGTGTTGTTGCATGCTTTTTAATAGTCGATTGTCAATGGATGAAGCTGTAGGCACTGATGACCACATTTTTGAAAGAATATTGGAGTAAATACAGGAAATTCAATCATTTAAAAATGTTATCCACTTGGGATGTCTATTGACATTTTGCAAAGCAAACCATAAATGTACTTAAACGGATGAGTAAAATATTAAAATTAAAAATCAGCCTACGTTTTCTCCCAGTACCTTTTTCAAATGGCACAGAGAACTTTACACAAGCTTCAGGCACCTATATTGAATTCCTGTGGGGCAATGGTATTCATCAGTGAATTAAAGCAGCCTGGTCCGGCACTGCTGAGTCAACCCTGTTTCAGGACTTTCCCTGCATGTGAATGCTGCACACAGGCCTTGAAATGTCATTATTTTAATGTTATAATAAGGCACTCACTTATGCTGCTTTACAGAGAGAGAGAACCAAAGTTTAAAAAGCCAGAGTCACCAATTTGTATTGTAACACACAATCTCGTTTTAAAAGACAGTGCCTAGAAGGAAAAAAACAAAAGACATAAACCCTTTATTGGCTTAATTTACAATCATGGAATTGGGGGTCATTTGAAAGATATGTCTTTTTATTTTTTAATGATCACTTCGATTCATTTTCATTAGACATCACAGTGTTTCTACCAAGACAGCACCAATCTTGTAGCACAAAGGTGATCTTCTCTTAATGAGAGAACTACTATCAAGTTACTGGACTGATGATCTTCACAGGCCAACACTTCTGAGCATGAACACATTGACTAAATAAAGTTGCTGCAGTAATGACAAAAGTTATGAGTGCATGCTTCTCAATTATCTTATTTGAATAAAGGGCTGTAAATTAGTTTCTCTGGTGAGAAATGGCCACTTCTTAGAATCTTCAAGTGCATCAGAAAACTGCAGCTTAGATGTGTTATAATTAACTTAAGCAAGAAAATGAAAGATGCCTCCATCCACGCAATCTGGTATGATTAATGGGGAAAAAATCTGTAACAGCCAAACCTAGGACTCACAAAGTGCTTCTTGCTGCGGGAACCTTAAAATCATAAGCAGCAACACGTTTGCTCCATTGAGCTTTTATAATGGAGAAAATTGTCGTTCAAATATGGTAGATTTTTTCCCCAAGATCTCACAGAGCCCTTATTTAACAGAGCAAACATGTAGCACTGCATTCCTCTATAACCTTTATTTAATAATTCATCCAAAGTAGCCTGATATGTGGTGGCGCAGTGGATAAAGCGTCAACTTGGAACGCTGAGGTCGCTGGTTCGAAACCCTGGGCTTGTCTGGTCAAGGCACATATGGGAGTTGATGCTTCCTGCTCCTCCCCCTTCTCTCTCTTCTTCTCTCTCTCTCCTCCTTCTCTAAAATTAATAATAATAATAAAAAAGAATTCATCCAAAGTAAATTTTGAGTGCTTACTTTACTAATTATTCCTTTAGTTGACTAGTTAGATGAAACTTTTGTTTCTAGTGGTACCTGCCAGGTGGTGATATTATTAGAACTAAAACTAAGGATGACAAGCAAGGTCTAGCATGTAGCAACCGGACACAACTTTAAATTAGAGGAACAGCCCATTTTAGCAACAGAACTAGGATTAGAAACAGCGTTCCTTTCATCACAACACTGGTCTTACTTCATAGCTTGGAATGTCCTCTTTTCCATCCTAAACCACACAGAAAGTAGTTGGTCGATAAACATTTGTTTACTTCTCTCCTTCCCACCTTGCATGTTAACACAGTAGTTCCCCTTATGGTTATTTCTCAACAATAAGGGGAACTACCCCCCAGTGCATGCCTGAAGTAAAAAATAATACCGAATCCTAAATATACTATGATTTTTTCTATACATACCTATGATACAGTTTAATTTATAAATTAGGCACAAAAAGACTAACAACAACTAATAAAAAATAGAACGACTATAACAATATACTGTAATGCAAGTTATGTGAATATGGTCTCTCCCTCCCTCTCTCAAAATATTGTATGTTACTCACCTTTTCACTCAAAAGAGCACTTTCTGCCTTCTCTTCAGCACATCCAAATCACCAGCATCATGACTTTTGTGCTTGGGGCTATGATGAAGTAAAATAAGGGTTACTTTAACACAAGCACTTGGACACCTCTGCAGTCGATTTGATAACCAGGATGGCTACTAAGTGACTAAAAGTAGGTGCAAAGCAGGAAGGCACACAGGTGGGGACGCTGGACAGAGGCTGAGTCTCGTGCTGGGTGTGGCAGAGCTGAATGCCCTGAGATTTCATCACATTTCTCAGAACAATGTGCAATTTAAAACATAAATTGTTTATTTCTTAAGTTTTCCATTTAATATTTTTAGACCACAATTTGAGGATAACTAATATGGCAGGAAGTGAAACTGCAGACAATGGGTGACTGCTGTGCTAGGACAGCTGCCCAAATAGCCAGGAGAGAACTACAGATTTTTATTATTTTTTTTTTTAGAACTTTCTTTTTTTTTTAATTTTTTTTAAATTTATTCATTTTTTTTAGAGAGGAGAGGGGGAGAGAGAGAGAGAGAGAGAGAGAGAGAGGAGAGACAGAGAAAGAGAAGGGGGGAGGAGCTGGAAGCATCAACTCCCATATGTGCTTTGACCAGGCAAGCCAGGGTTTCGAACCGGCGACCTCAGCATTTCCAGGTCAACGCTTTATCCCACTGCGCCACCACAGGTCAGGCTACTACAGATTTTTAAAAAATAAACAGAGGAGTCTCTAAGTAGTAGATAATTCACAAACAATAAATATTTGTCTTTGGAACTCTGAGGCATACATTAAGAAATACTAGTATACCTATAGGTTTACTCTGTTCCTGAGCTTAGTACCTACTGTGTTCAGCCCAGCTGTCAGCTTCTCGGAGTCCCAGTGAGAAACAAACAGGAAGAAATCAAACAAGAAGGAACTAAATCCTTGAGAATTGACTGTATAAACCAGGGTCTGTAGTTACTCTGACACCTTATAAGTGTTTAGAATTCCTAAGTTATTGGCAGTTATGTGGGAACTCAGCCTGCCAGTAAAGCTCATCCTGGATTTCAAAGAGCAATGGTTAATCTTTCAATAAGGACTTAGAATCAAACCATCATTTCACACTTGGAAATATACAGATGCTCAAACAGTTAGAAATCTAGATCACCAGACACAAACATATAAGTTCATACATGCTGATCATCAATATCTCTAATTAGCCTCTTCTATTGTACTCATTACAATTGAATTAGTTGAAGGACAACTTCCAAATGACTGTGAACATGTGTGTTTTCCTTTACATTTGGCTGAGTAGGTTTTACCTAGCTTAACATTACACAGTATTTAACATCATATTACTGATTTAGCCTCTAGGGGAAATAACTGAATTACATTTATCTATGTAATATATCAACCATACACAAAAGATCCAGATTATACATGACAACACTGGACAGCAATAAATTGAGTCCCTGGAATCAAGAAACTACACATCAGAAACAACTCAAATGGCCTTCAACTGGTAAAAGAATAAATAAACTGTGATATGTCCATACAATCAAATATGCTCAACAGTCAAAAGGAATAAACTAAGTATTGATACATCTAACAACACAGATAAAGATCTAATTCATTATAATACATAAAAGAAGCCAGAAGAAAAACAAAGCAACATAACATTTTATTTCATTTATATGGCATTATATCACTCTGGGAAAGGTAAAACTTTAGAACTATAGGAATGAAGAAAACAAGTTAGAGGTTATGCGGAGTTGAATACAAAAGGCAAAGACTGACTACAAGAGATAGCACAAAGGGACTAGGAGAGGGGTCGAGGAAACTGCTCTGTTTCCTGTGATTACAATACTCTATTATATGCATTTTCAAAACTCATAGAATTGTATACCTCCCCAAGTAAATAAAAAATTATATAAAAAGTGTAAAAGTTTCATCATTCCTTTTTCTCATGTATTCAGAAAGAGAATTATCTTCTGAATATGTCTATTAAATTCTTACATAGATTCAAGAATTTAGCTTCAGTGTCACCGTTCTATAAAACTGCCCATACTTCTCTGTTCCTTCATCTTCCTAATTATTTTTTTAAGGAAATAAACATTGCACTTAGGGCTAAAATCCACATGGTTAAAGGATCCCTCATTCCCCAAGAGTTATTACCATCCTGAAGTTGGCCTGTATCCTTCTCTAACATGTTTTTTATACGTTTTCAACATTGTTACGTAGCAACAACTCTTGTATTTGGAGAGTTTTTTAAAATTTCTACGTTGATATCACATGTATTTCTTTGCAGCCTGCTTTTTTCATCCATTAAAACAGTCCATTCATTTTTAACTGCTGCAGAGTATTTCACTGTAGGAGTATAACAATATATTAATGCATTGTACTTCTGACAGATATTTTAGGCTGATTCCTTGCTCAGGGTTAAATTGTACCACATATCTCTGTTATGTTTCTTCTTTCTGCAAGATGATGATCACCTCCAGAGCAAAAACCGCCCAGAATTTCGGTCCCTCTCCCTAATTTTCAGTACACCTGAGAATGACGGGACATAAGGTGCATGAAAAATGATGCTGTGTACTTTGCACGCATAAGCACTTCATAAAAATGTGTTGAATGACTAAATGCTGATAAAATGTTATCTCAAATCTTGTGCTCTCTACTCACTTCTCAATGGTGTAAGACTTGAGGAAGAACTGATTCAATACTCCTGTATGGAAGTAGACATCTATGAAACAAAGTAACTTCACAATTTTCCTGCTTTCTTATAGGATCTGAAAGCACTATATCAGTGGTAGTCAACCTGGTCCCTACCACCCACTAGTGGGTGTTCCAGCTTTCATGGCAGGTGGTAGCAGAGCAACCAAAGTATAAATAAAAAGATAGATTTAAGTTGTTTTATAAAGATTTATTCTGCCAAACAGCGAAAATCCGACATAAAGTACTCAATAAGTAATTATTATTATATGCTTTAACTTGCTGTAACTCTGCTTTATAAATTTTATAAAGCAAAGTTACTTCCCTACTTTCTAAATCACCATTACTGTGGAACCAGTGGGCAGTTAGAAAATTTTACTAACAAAGATACCAAAGTGGGCGGTAGGTATAAAAAGGTTGTCTACCCCTGCACTATACAAATCGCAATTTTCTCCATTGACATTTCCCCCCTCACTATGCCTCCAGGTCAGCACAAAGCAGTATTCAAAGCTTGAATACCCTTTACAGGTGGTCTGTAAAGGGCCTGGAAACCAGAGTCTGGAAGTAAATAACAGTAACATCCTATGATTCCCAGGTCTTATTTTTTCCTCAAGGATTCGGTTTTTCTTTTCATGGGTCCCCATCTGTGTTCTAAGTCTGCTCACCTGTACGGGCAAGACGCTGACATTAAACTGCACACCTTTAGCAGGTCTTGAGCCTTCACTCTCGTCTCCCTCGTATGCACCCACTTATCTCTTTTTCATCAGTGCTGTCTGATCTCATCTTCAATTTTTTTGCCCTTTAAGGAGCTGTGTAGCCTTGATGTACAAGACAAATACACACTGTAGCTCTGGGCTTACAAAATCATCTATCATCATCCTGCCTTTGGACGTGACCAGTACGATATGTGTTTCAGAGAAATTAGTCTGGTGTTTAGGAGGAGAAAGACATTTCAAAATCAGTCTGCGTGCAGAATCTTCCTGCAGACCCTGCAGAGGCATTTTCGACGTCTTTGCCTCTGCTCGGCCAGCCTCAAACTTGACCTTCGAGGAGATTTCAAGGGTAATGCCGTTCTTCCTTTCCCTGCCCTGTTCCAAGAGCGCGAGTAGGCCTCCTTCTGGGAACAGCTGCCCCGGACCAAGGCTTGCAGTACGTCTAGGCGTGCAGATGCGGCAGGGAAACGCGAGAAGGCGCGGGCGGTAGACAAGAGGGGAAGGGAAAGAGCCGCTGGGTGAAAGGGGGCGGGGAAGGGGAGAGGAGGAGATGGAGGGAGGAGGAAGATTATCTGCATATGCATGAGGCAGCCAGCCCCGCCCTCATCCCCCGCAGCTGCTCGGGCGGGAGCGGAGACCCGAGAGGGTGGGAAGGGAAGAATGCGGCCCGGGCGTGGCGGCTGGATTTCCGCTAAAGCGGACGTGGGTTTAGAGAAAGGTGATTTGCATGGCGCGTGGTGATTGGCTGGTGGCCGTGGGCTGGGTCTGACAGACGGCACCTGAATGGTTTAACGGAGGAAATTGCAGGATTTATTTGGCTAAAGAAAACCTTAGAAGGTCAGGTGTGAACAATATAAAGCCTGGCCGCGAGGGGGCGCGATGTTCCATCTTTGTTCTTGTTAATGTTTCCTTTTCCCTCCTCCCCTCCACCTCAACCCTGTCCCTTCCCCCACCCTCCACACACAGACACACGCAGAAAGTGCAGAGAAACCCTGTGATCCAGTCAACTGGCTCTGCCCCGTCTATTAAGATGAACACTCCTTTCTTTTCCATCTCCTTCATGGGAGAACACTTTTCATTTCAGATTATCACATCAATAAATATTCTTTGAGGAATAAAAAAGGCACTTTGCCAAAAGATAAGAGAATATATATGAAATGTGTGGGTTATTGAGAAAGACAATACAGTAGGCAAGGGGATAGACACACATATGTAAATACACACACAATCACCCTGAGAACACAAAACATGGAAGGGGGTTGTATAGACAGCATACTCGAAGAGAACACACACTCACATTCTGCTCACAGGCTGTGCACACTCTCCCACACAGGTACACACACACATACAACACACACACACACACACACACACACACACACATACGTACACATACACGGACTTCAGAAAAGGCATCCAAATGAATCCACAAGTTGTGGAAAGACTGCTGAGAAAATATGAGAATTTAAATGGTTTATCTCAACCTGCTTCAAAAAAATTCTCAGGCTGAATGATTGTATTTGCATAATACTAATATATGCAGGACGACGACACAGGAAGAAAAAATGGCTCCACTTGAGGCACACGCCAGGGAATGCGTGTATACACGCACGCGCGACTGTGGGCGGGACACACCCACAGCCTGTGTCCTCCGCCCACGGGCAAAAGCAGAAGACGGATGCCATCCACAGAGCTCAGAAGAGTTTTCCAGAAAACACTAATGCGAGAAAAACAGAGAAACCCACCCTGCTCAGCCACGGAAGCACCGTTAGTGAATGAACTCGGGTTTTCTAAACGCATACACACACATCGACCGCATTTATACACACACACACACACACACACACACACACACACGCTTGTCAGACAAGAGAGTTGGGTTCAAAGAAATAATGAATACACAATAGATAACTGAGAGCTAGAGTATGTCATCAGCTTAACCAGCACTTTGAAATTTCTTCCTGCGATGCTCCTGAAAAATCATACCTAAGAAAAATATTTTCTTTTATTCTGCTTTCCCTTTATTTCCTCTTTCTTTCTTATCTTTTTAACGATAGGATAGAGGGGGGATCTTCCTTTTCCGAAGGAAGGTAGCCCCTGTTTTTGTTTTGAGAGCTCACGAGATTTCCAGTTGATTTCCCGGGAGGAAGGTGCTAGGGAGCGTCTCCCGGCCAGACGGCAGCACAAAAGGCATTATTACACGTTGCAAACAACAAAGGCTGTCTATATATTTACAAATTTGTTCAAATATTTAACCTCTTAACTTGCTAAATATCTCCCTTTCTTTTTCTCTTGCGCTCTTCCCTCTGCCCTTGTCTGCCCCCTCTCTCTCCCTTTTCCTTTCTCTTTCTAAAAAAGGAGCCGACGGGAAGCGCCCTTATGGGAACCAAAATGTGGCCCGGGGCTCCGGGCTTTACCTGACCTTATTTGATTGCTAGTTTCGTTTCCAGACAAGTGCTTCTTTGCCAGCCAGAAGTTCGGCTGCCTGTTTTTAGAGAAGTTTTGATGTTGCCTCTCAGTTTGTAAACTGCCACCGAAAGAGGTACCTCCTAAACAGAAGTGATTTTCCTGACTCTTAGAGCCAGTGCCCCCAGTCTGTGCTGTTTTCCACAGTGTTGCACCTCCTGTCTGTCAAGGGACTAACAGAGAGGCAACTGCGTAAGTGAGAACCTTGGAAAGATAGCCAGGGAGTTTCGGCAGTTATATGGAGACCCAACCAAGGCCAAGCATGAGGCACACGCCTATTACAGGAACCAATTTCGAATGTCACCGTTGAAAGTTTCTTACTGCCCAAATCTTTCTTCATGGGACTAAGACACTCTTTTGGAGGGCCCATGTAAAATGTGAAGAGATATCGTAGTGGGCCTTTACTGAAGCAAAAGCGTTAAATTAATCCAGGATTTTAGTGTTCTAACGTTGTTGAATAAAGGGAAAAGAAAAGTTGAGCATGGGCACAGCGGGAAAGGTGCAGGCGACCCACACAGGCACGGCGCTACCGCTCTACCCTCCAGGGAGGTTAGCTGGGTGGACTTCCATCCCGAAGGAACCGTAAGCACTCTTACCCTGCGGTGTTCCAGCCTCCCCGGAACTGAGCTGTGACGCAATCTAAAGTGCCCTGAAGGGGCTTCCCCATGCCTTGTAGGGGGTTTCTTTTCATAAAGAATGGCAAGGATATTCCGGTGCCTTTAGAGTTCCCACATAAAGGTACATTTCCTCTTGGCACGTTTCTTCTGGTCTTAATAATAACTTTATTTATGTATTTGTTTGGGGATAATACGAAAAGTGAAACTGCAGTTTGGTGAGATAAGATGTCTCCAGGTTAGATTTGTTCAGTTGACCACATTTCAGCTTCCACGTCTGTTCTCCAGAGCCGCCCTCTCCACTCGTGTCCCGAGAGCACCTCAGAAAAACCGGCCCTCTCCTCGGACCCTAGCCTTCAGCGCACTTAAATTCGGATTACACCTCACAGTGGCCCAATAACTTCTCACCTCCGTTACCTGCCAGTCGGTAACTCTCCCTAGGCACTGAGACAAGGGAGTCTGCGTGGTAATGACCTTTGCTCGCTGCTCTCTGGGTTAGCAAGCCCCGCCGGGAGCGCTACGGAGCCATTCAAGCATTGGGCAAGGGGCTGTAATGGGGAGGGAGTGGCTAAAATACAAGTTTTTAAATGGTTTGCTGAAAACTTTTACAAATGGCAAATAAGAGAAGGAAGGCTAAGTGATTAAAAAAATGTTTACTCTTTGTCCCACGCCAGACCCGAGAGGAAAAACGTTGGCATTGGGTTATTATGTGGTGTTTTCTGTAAAATGCCATACATTTGCATGACTGTGCAATGGTCAGGACATTTCTCCCTTGTTGCACAAACCCCTTGGGGAAAGAGTGTTTTAATTTTTCCTGATCGAAAAGATTTTCATCCAGAGACATTATCTAAATACGCGAAAGAACGAGCGCTGCTTGTCATGCGTTTTTCGTCTCCAGTAATGTGTGCCACCCAATTACAAGCAATTTAAGCAATCAAGGCCGTTATGAGAGAAAGGGGTGTTAAAAATAGGTTATCTATAGCCTCAGAACTCTTATTCGGAAGAACATCTAAAATTACATATATATCATTTCTTTATATAAAATAAATATATAATCCGAGGGTCTTCTGTACTTTCTTCTTTTTTGCCTCGAATGTCCCTCCCCCATAGCCCGCCTTCCTCTTGGAAATTCTTAACAGAAGAGTAAAGCTCAGACGAGGAAAAGGGACTAGGGTCCCTACAAAGTTTTTCTGACACTGAAGAGGATTGGGTGGCGTTTGGCTCAGCCTTTCTCAGGCTTCTCGCTATTGTAGCCCCTGAATGGTGGTTGCTATCTGACTTCCATTCGCGGTAGGCAGAAAAATCCCAAAAGTAATACCCACAGAAGGAGGGACCCCATTCCTGCAATCGAGTTGTTTGACCCAAGGGCTTCTGGGAATCGGAGGTGTCGGACTGGGGAGGTGGACTCTGGTGCCTGGTGGCAAGTCAGGATAGCTGCTAACACGTGCAATCATCTTGGGAGTTAGTGGAGCAGAAAGAGAGCAGAGGATGCGTTGTGCAAAAAGAGGGTAAATAAAATTAGGTACATGTTTCCCAGCGGGAACGGGAAAAGTAGAAATTTTTAAAAAGTAAAACAAAACAAAAAATAGACCTGGGGCAATGTCTTTTAGCCTAAGCAAGAATGCCCCACTCAGACGCGACTTTCCCCCCTCCCCCCCATCCCCCCCCCCCCCACTAGCGCCGGCGGGCGCAGGCCTGGACCCGGCGTCCTGCGCGGACTGGCTGACTCCCGCGCCTCTTCCCCTTCTCATCGAGCCTGCCCCTCCCAGCATTGTGATCGGGGAGGCAATTTTATTTTCCCTAGCTCTCAGGAGAGAGCTTAACAGAGTGGGTCCGGAAACTTGCAGAATCAAAGTTGGCAGAACTTCCAGGAAGCTACCCTCAGGCGCTGGGTCAGAGCCTTTGATCCTTTCCACCAAGCGGAACCAAGTTCTCCGGAAGTGAGCTGTGCTCAAAGCCAAACTCCCAGAACCTGAACTCTGGAAGCCCTGCAGGGCTAGGAGGGCGGAGAGGAGTTGCACACTGGGCCGAGCTCTGGGCCCAGAGTGGCAGGGTGTGTGGAGGCGGGCAGGAGGTCGCCCCGTGCTCCACTGAGCGGACACCAGCTGTCTCCCGGGCGGCTGACAGCCTCCAGTGCGAAGTAATCACCTGGCAGTGACCCCTTCAGAACCCAGACTACGGGGAGGAGCTTAAGGTCAAAACAACATCCCTGCCCAGAGATGCTAAGGGTAGAGGGCGAGTGCAGAATTGGGTAGGGTTCTTGTCTCAGACTTGCCACCGGTGTTTCAAAACAATAACAGTTCCAGAGGAGGCAGCAAAGCCCCAACAGGACAAGCTGAGGATGACTGGGCTTCTCAGAGTGTGAGCCACAGACCAAGTGCCATGACCAAGTGCCACAGACCAAGAGGCCAGTGCCATGGCCCGTCTCCATCACCAGGCGATTCCTCCTGAAGGTCCTTGTGCACAGTTACGATAAAATTGCAGTGTTAAAATCCTTCCTAATAGCACCTAATTTATTACCTATTTGGTCTACTTGTTGGTGTCTGACTCCTGAACTGAAACCATTTGATTTTAACAAATGGAGCAATTTAACAATTCAAAATACTTCTATTTCCAAATAATCTTTCCTGAAAAGTAATGTTGAAATTTCTTCTTGAACTTAAAGCTTCATGAAAATTAATTGCTTCCAAAATTCTTTGAAAAATATATACTGTATTTTATACAATTGAGTTAGCAATAAGGTGACATTTTAAAATGTATAGATATTAAGAATATTTACACTAATGAGGTTGCCTGATTTAATATATAGATATAAGCATTTCTAAATTTAATTCTTCCTTTTGCTGCATACTAATGAGCTAATATATTGGGGTAGAAGTCAGAATAGATATTATTGACAAGCAATCATACCTTTTTAAAAGTTTAAGTTCTTTAAAGCTACACTTCTCATATAGCAGTCAAAAGTTTAGTACATATGTATATGCATAGAATATAACAGACTTTTCTCGATATAACTACTTGGGTGGACTTGACTAAATCTTTCTTTGTCTGGGTGTCAGCTTTGTCTATTTTGAAGACTGGTCTAAATTACAGTTCAAAAATTGAAATTTTATGAAATATTTTACTTTTATGTATTTTGCAGTTACATAAAATAAGATAGTAGTAACATTTTAAAAATGCCCTTGCTATTTTATATAATTAGTCTATACCATATTTTAACTGTCAATATAAAACTCTATGGTTTAACTATCTAGGAGGACTTTCTAACTTGATCTGTCACTCCTAATAGTCTAAATAAGTGTCAGTGAATATACCGGAAAGAGATAAAGAATGTGTAGCGTTATGTATACATCCCCTTTTCTGTAAATGCGGTCTTATCTTTCACTAGATTCCCAAAAAGATTCATAAGTTTTAAAAAGGTTAAGAACAATTGGCCAATACTGGATCCATTCATAAGCAAAACACAACTCCAGCAATCATCACATTTACACTCCTTTGCATGGATGAAACAGCTGGTCCTTAAAATAATTAAAGGAAACCAAATGCTATGTGAACTTCTTCAATAGCATTCCATTTAGTTGTAGGAAATGAAGATCTCAGTAGTGGTGTTATCTATAACAATTTTATGCCCTAAAGAAGAGTTCAAAATTTTCCTCCAGCTATTGAAGTTGGTGAATTACTACCTTTGATAATTTTATAACTTTCTCTGGAGGACAGTTCATTTTAGCTATTGTAATAATCAAGAACTATGCAGAGAATATGCTGATTGTGTCCTTGAAATTGTCTTTTTCTCCAGTAATATAGATTTTTTTTCTCAGTTTTCTCCCTACTCTACCCACAGTCCCACCTCTAGTTTCAATCCCAGTCCCCACCAAGACGCGTTCTTCCAGGCTGACACTGAGCTTACTTATTTAGTTTGGGCAACATTTTCAACAATCAGCAGCAACAGATTACAACAATGAACTTTTTTTTTTTTTCAGGTAAGGCCTAAATTGGTGAAAGTAATTTCCATTTCAACAATTGCAAGACTTCCCTTGGAAATATCAGTGACTGCACAAGCCACAGACAGATCAAGTGTAGGTACTCCATCATCTGAATGGGGCTGGGCTGTTTTCAATTGGAACAAGGTATTAAGTGATTAAATTGTGCCAGCAGACACAGCACTTTTATCAAGCCTTTTTCTATCCAAGCAGGCACAAAGATGGTCAATCCCTGGCCCTGAAAGTCTCCAAGGAAAACTTGGAATGCTTTAGGAAATCATGTTTGCAATTAAAGCGCTGGTATTTTCCTTCTCATCACTGAATAAAGGCTGAAGACCAGTTTTTAAACTTTACCATTTTTATTTCAATAAACTGCTTAAGACCCTCTTGCATTCATTGACAGGATTTTTGGTATCATTCTGCTGCTTTAGTCTACAACCATTTAATTGTTAAATGTTAACAGATTACAAGTGACTTAATAGAGGCACATTCAGAATTCCAGACACCATTGTCTTAATTCCTACCACAGCTAACATTCACATAAGACAGAAGATCAATACCAATTTGGGTACCATATTTCCCTGCTTTTTTTGTACAAAATTAGAACACTAGTATGTTTTCATCTTATTCTTATCAGCATACCTGGCTCACTGCTGAGAATGAGTCAATTAACAAATGAATGAATAAATATGCAGAGTACTCGATGTCTGTTTGACTATTTGGAACCACAGGAGAAGTGGCAGCTTTTTAGTGATTCCTATTATGGTTCCCAAATTATAAGTGCTCTTTAATGAAAAGTACAAAGTGAACAGAATCAAATACTAAATATGTATTATAAATCAAAAATAAAATTATTAAGCTGTCCATTATCATAAAATTCTTTTACAAAGCCTCCAACTAATGGAAGTAAGAGAAATAAAACCCAACTTCCTTGGAACCTGCAGAAGACTGCAATGTCAGGCACTGTTCTTAGGGCTTTGTGTGGATTCTCTCATTTAATCTTCCAGGAAAACCCTGAGACATTGACTCAACACCATTATACAGGTGAGGACACCAAAACCCAGGGAGGCTAACTCACTGCTCAGCATCATGGTGATGAGTGGTATATGGTGAAGCCAGGATTCAAAGGCAGTCTCGTTCTAAAGACAGCTCTTAGCCTTAGCCAGTGCTTCGCACAAAACAGTGTTAAATTGATGTTTATAGAATTTGCTACTTTTGTTGTTGTTGTTGTTTTTCTTTCTGGTCTAATTTGTTCAAAGAAGTATAAAAACATAGGTATTAGAGAAAGATTCACACACACACACACACACACACACACACACACACACACACACACAAGCAGGTGCTTCCAAAAATCCAAAGACTACACTCATATGGTTAATGGTAGATGAATGATGGAATGAATGAAGGGAATGACAGCATAGCATGGACAGTAGATCAGCTGAGCTGGGATGCATCCTTAATTCCCAAGTTTTTAATTGTGAGACATTGGGCAGGTTACTAACTCCTGTGAGCCTCAGTTCTTTAACTGGGTGTTGGCAAGACAAAAAACCCCCACTAACTTCATGGTATTGTTATATTTATATATAATGAATACAAAATACTTGATATGAAATAAGTAGATAGTAATTGTTTTATTTTGTGGGAGATAGATCAGAGGACTAAATTGTCCCTCTATTTCATCATTGACTCTATTTTGAAAATCAAAATGCTAATATTCAGTTAGAGTAGGCTCCCCTAACTACTTCTACAGCATCTCAACTTCTGTTTTTCTCATCTAATATTTTCAGAGAATATTTTTACTATACTGAATATGAAACCAAACAATTGATTTCTTTGTATTTCAGAGATGAACATAAAAACAGTCTTCCTGCTTCCACCAAAAGATGTTCTTGTTAGTCCTAAGAATGTCTCATTTGGAAGAGGCCTGGAAAATGAGGACGACTTGTGCAGGCGCATGAGGGAGCTTAAAGTAAGACTAGACAGTCTCTTCAAACTGGTTATTAATTTTCCTGTAGAAATTCTGTCAGCTATCATATTTATTGTATTCATTAAATTGCATAATATTTTTATTTTTTTAAGCAAAGTAAAGCATATACAGTACATGGTTTAAAAAACAGTACAGCCTGACCAGGCGGTGGCGCAGTGGATAGAGCATCGGACTGGGATGAGGAGGACCCAGGTTCGAGACGCCGAGATTGCCAGTTTGAGCGTGGGCTCATCTGGCTTGAGCAAAAGGCTCTCCAGCTTGGACCCAAGGTCACTGGCTTGAGCAAGGGGTTACTAGATCTATTGAAGGCCCACGGTCAAGGCACATATGAGAGGGCAATCAATGAACAATTAGGTGTCGCAATGAAAAAACTGGTGATTGATGCTTCTCATCTCTCTCCGTTCCTGTCTGTCTGTCCCTATCTATCCCTCTCTCTCTCTCTCTGTCCCTGTAAAAAACAAACAAAAAACAAACAAAAAAACAGTACAGGATGACTTACAATGAAAAGCCAGTCTCCTGTCCTAACTTTCGCTTCCACTATAGCCTTTCATAGTCACTTTAAATGTTTTAAACTGTTACTGATTTTCCTTCTTCTGGGGATTAGGGAGTTGATGCTTTTTGTTCCTTCCCCACATCTCTCTTTCTTTCTCTCCTCTCTAAAATGAATAAATAAAATATTTTTAAAAAACTATTGATTTTAAATTTTATATTCAACTTATTAAAAAGTACATAGACTTAATTTTATGAATTTAAAAAATCAATTATCAGATTTGGTAAGAAATACAAAGAATACTATTTGGGTGCTGAAAGATGGCAGGAGAGCTGAAATGTGATATCAAAATATATCTGTGGTTGAAGCATCAAGAAATACATGTGAGAAAGTCTTATTTAAAATCAAAAGAGGCAATATAGACAAAAAAAACAGTGATAAAACTATATTGGAAAAAAGTGTGGAAAATGGTACAGGTAAGCTATATCTGCATTTTCCATGGTAGGAAGTTATTGCCAATGTCCAAAATGAATGAAAAAAAACCACCTAGATGTACAAATATATTATTTAGCAATATGATGGTAATGTGCCTTGACCAGGCAAGCCCAGGGTTTTGAAATGGCAGCAGCATTCCAGGTCGATGCTTTATCCACTGCACAACCGCAGGTCAGGCTAAAATCAATAGCTTTTTAATTGTGGTAATAATGTATATACTTATTGCACAACCATAATTATTTTCATCTTGTGCAGCTTTTAGTTTTTTCCTGGAGTTTTCCATTGCCTTTCTTTTTCTTGAACTATCTTTTTTGCCTCCATACCTTTTTCACATGCTGAAGGATAGTATCAAATCTTTGAAAGCTACTGTTTGTCTAAAGTTTTCCTCCTTAAGCCTTCTGCTTCACATTTTCTGCTCTAATGTTGACAAATTTATCTCTAAGCTGTCTGTACAACACATAGGCATTATTTTAGGGGTTGTAGCCAATGTTTTCTGCATTGGAACTCATGTCATTCTGTGGATCACTCCTCCCTTCTCACCCATTTTGCTCAAGTAATCTAAGATTGAGCACATGGAAGAAAATTTTTCCGAGTCTTCTTGTTTAAAGCTGTTCTTCATTTAATTTTCACCCTTTATTGATAGTTTGACTGGTTGTGGAATTCTAGGTTTAAAATATTTTCCCTCAGAAACTTCAAGACATTATCTTTTGTTATGACTGATGAGAAGACTAATCCAATCTGATGCTCATTCTTTTGTAAAGGTTCAGGTTTTCCCCCCCAGTATGTAAGATTCCTGGAGCTGAGAGACCATAGGTAGAGGCTCGCAACTTCATTATTACTTTAGGAGTTTATTACGGGAACTTGCACACTAGGCATGTCTTGGAGGGTGCTTAAGATGACATGGATCTACTCTGTGCCATGTAGCAGGTGATAAGGGGTTATATTAGAGGACAGGATGGATGGGGTACTGGTAGGGCACGAGTCACCCTGGATAAGAGGAGAATGGCCTGTTCCAGGACCAGCACAAACTAGCACATTGTGGGGCATACAGAAGGGGTTGATCAGTTAGAGCATTTAGAGATGCAATCTCGGTTCTGTCCCCACCTTACTGGATCTACTACAAGTGTTCAGCAGCAGACCATTCATGAAACAGTCATTCCTCCACACCTCCTCTGGAAGCTTTCAGTCTTTTCTTTACCCTTAGTGTTCTGTAATTTTAAATAAGGTATCTAATGTGGGTCTTCATTTACTCAATGGATACTTTCTAATTACTCATGTCCTTCGACTCCTCTCTTCTGTTGTCTTTGCTTCTGGAAGTCCTGTTAGTTAGAATTTCCCCTCCAAGATCAATCCCTTCTTCTTTGCACTTCCTGTTCATTTTCTATTTATTTTCCTTTCTTTGAAATTTACTTAATTTTATAGTACAATCATTCAATTGATTTTTGTAGTCTGAAAATCACATTTTTAAACACCAACATTTACTTGATCTATAATTTTTTTCATAGCATCCTATTTATTTTTATAGCAGCCTGTTCTTATTTTACAGATGCATTGTTTTCTAATCTTTCTGTGGTATGAATAAGAATTTTTAAGGATTTTGATGGTGTTGTTTTTGGAGTGTCTGTTTCCTTAAAGGTGTTGATGTTTCCCTGTCCACTTCTCTTTATGATGTTTCCCTGGCCTTTCTTATTCATGCTGTTTTTGTCAAATGATTAAAAACGCTTGGTTTCTGCTTATAAGTAGGAAATAGTAAATTGGCTGACTGGTAGCTCTCTGAACACAGGTAGGGTCTTACTGATAATTCAATTAAAGAAATGTAATTGGGAAGCTGAACATTTTATTAAAGATCATACATCATAATTTAGAGATCTTTGTTAACCAATTTTGGCTATTCCTCTAGAAAAGGTCCTCATTATATTTGTCTGGAAAATGGTAAAATGCCTTTACTATACACACTGGAGTGGGGCACTGATCATTTTATGTGCAGTTATATACCTGCTTTTAGTCACACATTTCTCTTGCATCCTCTGTCACACCTGCTGTTTCTGAATTCTGAGATTCCTGGGTCAAAAGGTTAGACTGGCCCACTTGCCTGTAGTCACCTTTGCACAGAGTCTAGTTAGTGGCTGCTTTTCCCCTGGTTCATCAGTTGACACTCTTCATCCATTTTTCAACTTCCAGAACTTTTTTAAAGTTCTTTTTTTTTATAATCTTTTTTTATTTTTTAATTTTTTTTATTTATTCATTTTAGAGAGGAGAGGGAGAGACAGAGAGAGAGAGAGAGAGAGAGAGAGAGAGAGAGGAGAGACAGAGAGAGAGAAGGGGGGAGGAGCAGGCAGGAAGCATCAACTCCCATATGTGCCTTGACCAGGCAAGCCCAGGGTTTCGAACTGGCGACCTCAGCATTTCCAGGTCGACGCTTTATCCACTGCGCCACCACAGGTCAGTGGTCTTTAAGAAGAACTTAAAGTTCTTCTTTTGTTGTTAGACTCTTATGTTCTTTGTTCTAGACCTTTAATGATGGAGCTTTAAAAATAATTCATTAATATTTTAGAAAGGTCAGACTGCCATACTAAACCAGAAGGTTATGTTTAAAAAAATTAAACCTTTTTATATTTATACTGTACTTATTTCATGTTACACCTGATTTATTGCTTTTTATTGGCAGTTTCTTCTCAATCATGAGCCTAATTTAATTTACAGTATAAATTGAAAAGTTAGTTCTAAGACACAGTCTTTGATGATTTGAATAACCAAACATAACTTTTTTTTTCAAACTTATACTTTGTAATGTGAAATATATATAAAAGGTTTATTTTTAGGGGATCCTATGATAGGGGTAAGAGCTTAGAAGAGACAATGTTGGATTTTCTGAAATTTACTTTTTCTACACACCTTTTCAAAAGCTGTTTGAAGAAACTAGAAAATCCTGCTTGTGAAGAGTATACACACCAACAGCTGGCATTCCATTACTAGATGTAAGTTTGTCTATCAGCAAGCAGAGTCTGAGATCCCTCCTTGGAAGTATTTTCAGTGCCTTTACAATAATCACAGCATCATCCTTGATACTGCAAATGATACACTATCTTTGACCTTAATTCATCTCTATTCACCTTACTGACCAGCTCCACAGGGGCTGTGGCCATGTCTGTTTCACCGCTGCGTCCTCAGTGCTCACCACAGCTCTTGCACATTGTGGTGAATTGATATTTGCATCAAGTAAATGCTCAATGAACTGTGTCCAAAGTTCTGAAACTGACACTCAGCTTTGGGGAATTAGATGTACTAAGATGTATTATGACTAAAACTGCAGGATGTGGCAAATGTCATAGGGGTTACCTGAGCAAGGCAGGGAGTCCTCTGGCTATGACAGTCTCGACATACATTTCAAGTTTTACAATACTCACTCCCATGAAGACTTAAAAAAATTGAGAAGTGAGTGTGTCTGTTTATGTTAGCGTCATACCTTTTTATACACTCATTTTTTTTGGCCATTTTTCTGTTACTATAGTGTACATGACAGTATATTTACATCCTTTTATTTTTCCGTGGCTTAGTTGTGTTTTTACTTTCCAGGTAATGACTTTGCAACTGTGTTAGGATAGGTAAGTGACTTAGGCTAGGTTGTGTTTTGACTTACACCAAAATTCAGGTTACATCACTGTCGTAGGGATAAACTGTGTGGTAAACCGAGGACCCCCTGTAATAAGCATTCAAAGGAAGGAAAGATTGTGTTAAGCCAGTAGAAAATGAGTAATAGGATTTTGACAGGTAGGAATGAGAAGGAAAAAGCTTTCCATGGCATAAAGGTATGTCAAAATAACATACAGCTTATAAAATGTTTGCATTCAGGTGTTGGGGCCAACTTGGACTTGGCGAACATGTTAAGGACACTACTCTTTTATGGATTGTTGTTGTATTGGCCAAGAGTTTGCTTAAAGGTTTTAATCACTGTAAAAAAAAAATAGAAGACTGGATAAAGAAGATGTGGCACATATACACTAGGGTATGCTACTCAGCCATAAGAAATGATGACATCAGATCATTTACAACAAAATGGTGGGATCTTGATAACATTATATGGAGTGAACTAAGTAAATCAGAAAAAAAGAAGAACTGGGCCCTGGCCGGTTGGCTCAGCGGTAGAGCGTTGGCCTGGTGTGCGGGGGACCCGGGTTCGATTCCCGGCCAGGGCACATAGGAGAAGCGCCCATTTGCTTCTCCACCCCCTCCCCCTCCTTCCTCTCTGTCTCTCTCTTCCCCTCCCGCAGCCAAGGCTCCATTGGAGCAAAGATGGCCCGGGCGCTGGGGATGGCTCCTTGGCCTCTGCCCCAGGCGCTAGAGTGGCTCTGGTTGCGGCAGAGCGACGCCCTGGAGGGGCAGGGCATCCCCCCTGGTGGGCGTGCCGGGTGGATCCCGGTCGGGCGCATGCGGGAGTCTGTCTGACTGTCTCTCCCCGTTTCCAGCTTCAGAAAAATACAAAAAAAAGAAAAAACCAAGAACTGTATGATTCCACACATTGGTGGGACATAAAAATGAGACTAAGAGACATGGACAAGAGTGTGGTGGTTACGGGGGGGGGGGGGGAGGGGGGGAGGAAAGAGAGGGGAAGGGGGAGGGGGAAGGGCACAAAGAAAACTAGACAGAAGGTGACGGAGGACAATCTGACTTTGGGTGATGGGTATGCAACATAATTGAAGGACAAGATAACCTGGACATGTTTTCTTTGAATATATTTACCCTGATTTATTGATGTCTCCCCATTAAAATTAATAAAAATTTATTTATTAAAAAAATGTTTGCATTCATTCAATATATTTAACTTTAAAACAAATGCCTAACTTACAGAATTTAAAAGTAATAATTTCATAATGAAGTACTGAAGGCAGGTCAGATTTTCTTTCTTTGATTAACTCTGTAAAGTTACTAAATGGACATTTAAACACACTGTATTACCCCATGTATAAGATGCACCTTTTTTTGAAAAATTTGGGGTCTAAAATCTAGGTGTGTCTTATACAGTGATTGTAGGTTTTTTACTTGCATTTCCTGCTTTTTTGCACTTGTTTTTGTGCTCATTGTTGAAGACAGTGATTCGTCATCGTACACAGATGAGGACAAGTTAATGGATGAGAGTTTTGACAGCGATGAGGAGTTATGAATTTTATGATGAATAAAACTTGAGTTCTATAACTATGTAATACATTTAAAAAAAATTTCGGGCCCCAGAATTAAGGTGCATCTTATACATGGGAGTGTCTTATACATGGCGAAATACAGTAGTCATCTTGGTATATAAAACTACATTCTTGAGACAAGTTTAAGAGTTTCACACCATCTCTGCTTGGCCGTAGAGCAAAATTAAAATATAAACTAATTCAATAGGTAAATGTCCCTTACTTACATTGATTGCCTCCTTTGGAATTAAGGCCATACATCTCTTATTCATGATTATTTTGGCAAACCTCAGCTTTTAGCTCTTAGATTTTTTTCCTTTTCTTTCTTTCTCTTTTTTTTCCTTTTCTTTCTTTTTTTCTTTCCCTTCCCTTCCTTTCCCTCCCTCCCTCCCTCCCTTCCCTTTCTTTCTTCCTTTCTTTCCTTCTTTCTTTTTCTTTTATTTTTGTAAGAGAGAGAGAGACAGAGAGGTACAGACAGGGACAGACAGGAAGGAGAGAGATGAGAAGCATCAATTCTTTGTTGTTGCACATTAATTGTTGATTGTTTTCTCATGTGTGTCTTGACTGGGGGAGGGGGTCAAGACTACAGCCAAGCCAGTGTCCCCTTGCTCAAGCCAGCGACCATGGGCTTTAAGCCAGTGACCTTTGGGCTCAAGCCAGCAACCATGGGGTCATAACTAGGATCCCATATTCAAGCCAGTGACCCCACACTCAAGCTGGTGAGCCTGCGCTCTAATGGGATGAGCCTGCACTCGAGCCAGCAACCTCGAGGTTTCAAACCTGGATCCTGTGTGAGGCAGTCCCTCTCTCTATTTACTGTGCCACCGCCTGGTCAGGCTCTTAGATTTTCTTAATGAAAATAGAATGCCTGGTTATTTTAATATTCTGTTTACAAATATCCAGGTGCTTGTATTCTAAAAAATAAACCACAAAGTGAATCAGGTTGAACTAAATGAATATGGCTGAAATTTCCAACAGAGCACTGCCAGGGACAGATTGTGACACTCAGGGCAGGTCGGTACACACACTGTAAACAGTATTATTGAGGGCACCCTTCAGAACAGGTTTAATTTTCCTGATAAGAAAAAACAGCATCTCAAAAAAGAGAGGGATACACAGGGACTATTTGGGGAAAGAATGTAAGCAGGAAAGGAAGGGAAGAAAATAATAAAGCAAATGATAAAGTAATAAAATAGTCAAGCACTCTAAGTTCTTTACTTGGATTAGTTCATTTAAGGAGAAAAGAGAAGAAAAGCAGAGTGAGAAAATAAATTTATTTTCCTAGAAATTTCTGATTTTAAAATGACTATACAATCTTTCCACTGCTGTCCTTAAGGAAGTATGGTGAACTGAAGTCTGTCTTACTATACGGTGGCTCTGAACCTTTGGATCTTGTTAGAAATCAGTCTTGCTTCACATTTCACATGATCAAAAAAGCATTTACAAGTGTTTCCTGTAAACTTCACCAAGAAAGCCAGATGGGAGAAACTCTAAGTGCCTTTATTTTTTGGAATGATGAGCACTCAAATGAATTATATTAATAAATTTCAGTGCAAATTCTCTATTTCCTATGCACAAAAACTGAAAAAAAAATGTTGCTTTAAAAATTATTTATAAGCTGTATTCTAACATGTTAGGTCCTTTTCCAAAAGGTACATCATGCTCTTAAATGGAATGATCAATAGCCTGGTGGTAGAAAGCACACTGGTGCCTGACCTGTGGTGGCGCAGTGGGATAAAGTGTCGACCTGGAACACTGAGGTCACTGGTTCAAAACCCTGGGCTTACCTGGTTAAGGCACATATGGGAGTTGATGCTTACTGCTCCTCCCCCCTTCTCTCTCTCTTTCTCCCTCCCTCTTTCCCTCTCTCTCTCCTCTCTGAAAAAAAAAAAAAAGCACACTGGTGAAATGAGAACCTTGGAAATGTAGACTCACCTCAATGCTGGCAAGAATCACCTATGTGAGGTAACCACACTGACCAAGATTTTTCAGACACTCTTAATGTTGCTAGACACATCCTAGAGATCTGTAAATGTCCTACCCCCACCCCAAATTAGGTACATCTTTGAACTGACTTCTGTGGATTTAGCTTTGTTCTATTTACGATTGCCTTCTCCTTAATAAACTAGCTGAGACCTACAACTCTAGTTCTAAAGAAATAAAATATTGTGCCATTTCGAGCCATCAAATGGAGGAGGCATGTGCTGTTCAGGATGTGTAAATTCATTTTAAAAGGCAAATTATACATGTGCTTTAGTAGAATCTCACATTAGAAGTCAATGTCTAAACCACCTGGTCATTTTAAGTTTCAAAGATGATGCCATATTTTCCATAACAGGGCTTCTGTTGTTCTAAAACATGCAAATCAAAAATCCAGCAAAATACTACAAGCTAATGGCAGACTAGAAACAAATCATTAAACCTGCTTTTACAAAGTTTCAGGCTCTCTCAAAAGCACCAACTTTATACACCTTAGTCTCTCGTATGTCTCAAAGGGACTAAAAGGTTCATTTTCTCATTTTGGTGTCTAAGCCACCTTGAACACCACCTATTTTCCACTTCCCATATACCTATACCCATCAATACACCAAATCAAGTGACCAACTTAGCATTTTTTTAGACCAACAATTTTTAATTCTAGCAAAGCCAAATACAAAGGCTGCTTTGTAGTTCACAGCACTGCCAAAATCATACACACGCGTGAGTAGTTTTTGTGGCACACAGGTCTCCAGAACAGCGGCGCTGCTGCTGTTAGCGATGGGGAGTCTCTGGGCAAGAACATTCACAGCCTCCATGTGTGAGGGAGCAACACCTGGGAAGATTATGAGAGCATTTGCGGGCTGTGCATGGTATTAAAAGCTCTGCTGAATCGTTCCACTGCTGCTCTAGTCAGTACAAATTGAAGCACTTTATAAAACTTGTAGCTCTTCGATAATTTTGAATCACTTTAAAGTGCTCATGCTCCAAAACATAAAGTCCTTCTTAACCACTGCAAATGTATGTATAAAAGGCACATCATCAAAATGACAGTAATCAACTCCTTCAATTTTAGGTGTAAAATTGTTTTTTTTCCTTTGTTTTTGTTGTTCATCAAGTGCAAAAAAAAAATGGTCATAAGGACACAGTATACAAAATTATCATTTCTCGACAGCACCAAGTAATCAAAATTCTAAAAAAATGTTCTCAGATGAAAAAATACTTGGTTTGAGATAAACTACCCTAAAGGGTGTGTGTGTGTGTTCTACCTGTCCAGGATCCTAAATGAACTTAAAGGAGTCATTCTGCAGGTGCAAAGACTGCTGATGCAAGTCTTTGGGAATGCTCTTGAAATAACATATCATATTGCCAGGGAAAGCACAAGAACGGATGGTAAAAGAAACGGATTATGCACTTTATAGTGTATGAGGTGTTTTTTATTTTTATTTTTTGAGATAAAACAAATTTCCTATGGTTTAAATCACTAAAAAGCACTAAAACACTGTCACGTTGACACAATTTTCTAGTTTGCTTTTGTGTTTAAATTATACTGGGGAACAAATATTTTTTTCATTTTCTGTGGCATGAGGTTTTAGAACTGTTTCTATATGTTTCTGCATCGCTGACTTCAAATCTGAAATCCGTTTTTTGGTGCATGCTCTAGTTTTTATGCAATTTTAATTTCTTTTTGTTACAGTTAATGGCATGCATTGGTTTTTAAATTGGAGTTATAGGGCAACGACTCTTGGATTGAACATAACCACAGGCAATTAATGTTTTACAAACATCACTTTTACATAATTGTAGTTGTTTTTAGATGTAAAAAATTATTATCTGATAAAAACACCCTCTTATTTTGTTTTAAGATTGAATCATGGCTTCTTTGAGTAGGCGTAAATGTAAGAGTAGTCCTGATACCTTCTGTTATATATGTGGCTGTTACACACTTGAATGTCAAAGGCGCAATATTTCATCATTTGTGACACGTGCATATATTGCCTATTTTCAAGTTACCCTTGGTGATCAAGACAAGAATTGGGCTCCTCATATTGTGTGTCATAATTGTGAGGAAATGCTTCATGACTGGACAAAAGGAAAACGCAAAGGAATGCCTTTTGGTATTCCCATGGTTTGGCGTGAACCTAAGGACCACAGCAGTGACTGTTATTTCTGTCTGATCCATACAAAGGGCATTGGCAAGAAAAAACGGCATATGATCACATATCCTAATATTCCTTCACCACACTCTGAGACACTCCCCGTTCCAGTTTTCAATGGTTTTATTTCTTCTAAGAAAGAAGAAAGTGAACATGGTGATCAAGTGTATTTTGATAAGATGCATGAGGAAATGGTTGTAGAATCTGAAGGGTCTTCTTCTGATGCCAAGCAGTCATTAACCCCTCAGCAGTTTAGCCAACCCAAATTGAATGACTTAGTAAGAGATTTGGGCCTATCAAAGAAAGCAGCTGAATTATTAGCCTCCAGGCTTCAAGAAAAGAATGTACTTCACAGGTCAGCTAAAGTATCCCATTTCAGGAAGCGTGAACAAATTTTTGTGGACTTTTTTTCCAATGACAAACACTTTGTTTACTGTCATGATATCAGTAGTCTTCTCAGCCAGCTGGGTGTTACCACTTACAGTCCAACAGAATGGCGGCTATTTCTTGACAGCTCTAAATGGAGTCTGAAATGTGTTCTCCTACATAATAGTAATGTTTATGCAGTGGTTCCAATTGGTTATTCAACTCATCTGCAAGGAGATGATAATGACATAAAAATTGTCCTCGACTTTCTGAAGTATGAGGAGCATAAGTGGATCATTTTTGTGGATCTTAAAATGGTAAATTTCCTGCTAGGACAACAGAGAGGTTTCACGAATTATCCTTGCTTTCTGTGTTTGTGGGACAGCTGAGCTCGAGAGAAACACTGGACACAGAAGGAGTGGCTGAAACATGAAGTTCTGGAAGTAGGGATGCAAAATGTTCTGAACAAACCTGTAGTTAATTGAGACAGGATCATTTTCCCCCCACTTCACATCAGACTTGGCTTAATGAAGCAGTTTGTTCAGGCTTTGAATAGAGAAAGTGAATGCTTTCAACATATTATTTCTGCTTTTCTTGCCTTGTCTTTTGAGAAGATAAAAGCAGGTGTATTCGATGGATCTCAAATTTGAACCCTCATCTGTGATGAAGAATTTTCCAGGAAGATGAATAAGGAGGAGAAAGCAGTATGACAGTCTTTTGTGGCAGTTACACAGAACTTCCTTGGCAACAAAAAAGCAGAAAACTATGAACTTCCGGTTCAAAGGATGATGATGGCTTTTCATGACATTGGATGTAACATGAGCGTTAAGATTCACTTCCTGAACAGTCACCTTGATAAGTTTCCCGAAAATCTTGGAGCTGTTAGTGATGAGCAGACTCTTGCTGAAGCATCAAACGAGATTGTCCTCAACAACTACACAAACATAAGAGCTACAAACACAAATTTTTGCCTGAATAGAATTTAAATAAGTTTTGCGCAAATTTTATGATTAAGTGTTTTAATATGTTCTATTTTGAAATTGTAGACAAATTCTGATGCAATCATATCTTTTAGTGTATTAGTGAATTTACTGCATTATATAAATTATTATATTTTCACAAAGATGATGCCCAAGAAGACATTCTACTTCATTATGTTAAACTGAATGTTGAAAATTTTACAATAAGATGAAAACCTAAAATCTTGAATTACAAAAGAACTGTATCTTACAGAGAAGAACTAATGTCAGATATGAGATCAGCACACTCGAATTAGGTAAGAACAAGTGTTTTTGTGACTGCAACAAAAATTTTGTTCCCCAGTGTTACTGAATCAATATCATTCAGATTAGGTCCTTCTAGCTATGGATCGTATCAACCCCGGTCAAACTTGTTCACAACCAAACCACATAAAACTGCATTTAAGTTTCTAAACGAAAGGGTCACATCAGACTAGTCTGGTAATGTCTTCTGTTTTCTGGGACAGTTAAAAATGATCTTAGAAACATTCTATGCTCAAATTTAGTTCACTTGAAAGCATACATAAAAAATAAACATGTCCTTACAAATTCGAGGTTGCGGTGACACACAGCACTTGTGCTCACAGCCCTCGCTAGCATTAGTTGAGAACGTAGTCACCGGGCCCCGTCTAACTCCAGGAGAGCTGGAGAGTGCGGGGGAGCACTAACAGATTTGGTAAGCAGTAAAATCTCTCTGCCATGGGTTCTACCCCAACAGCAGATGCACCCCACTGTTCACACAAAGGTTACTCTCAAGCCAAAGGTGATGATTCTCTTTCAAACATAGCATGGGATACACTTTATTTTCTTTTCCTATATTTGTGCAGTTGATATGACTTTTTTTCTCCTCTAAACAAGAACTCAAATCATAAGGGCAAAATTCATGCATGCTTTTATACTTTTGAGTCCAGTGTGCAACAAACTGATTGTTTGCCCCCCACCCGCCACACACACTCATCAATTCATGTTGAAATTCTGACTCCCAAAGTGATGGTATTAGTGGGCAGGGCCTCTGGGAGGTAATTAGGTGATGAAGGTGGAGTCTTCCTGAACAGGATTAGTACCCTGATCAGAGACCTAGAGAGCTCTACTCCCTCCCTCTGCCATGTGAATATACCAAAAGAGAGCAGTCTGCAACTCAGAGGAGGGCCCTCACTAGAATTTGACCATGCTGGCAACCTATCTTGGACTTCCAGCTTCCAGGGCCATGAGGAATAAATTTCCGCTGTTTATATATAAGTAATCCAGTCTATGATATTCTATTATTGGAGCCCAAATGAACTAAGACACTAGTAAAGAACAAACAGATCTGTAGTTAAACGGTTTGGCTTCTTTCCACTGTGCTGTACACACCAATGATGAAGTGGGATCAATTTGTTCCAATGGCCTGTGGGCCCTGAGCAAATGCCGCACATCCTCGTGTAACCAGGGGAAGAGTGGCACAGCAGCAGGTGCAACAGGCTCTGGCAGCCCGGGACAGAGGGCCCTCAACTCTTCACTATGTATGAGCCTGTTGAGTCAGCCCTGAATTAACTAGAAGCTGTCTTACCTAAACACATTCCTATGAAAACAGATAACTCAAAAGCCAGTAACATGCATTTTATATTTGGCATTGGGGACTTAATTTAAATATTGATAACCCAGTTGCTTCAGACAGCTTTGTATTTATGGCTTACCTACTTCAATTATTTGAAGCACATTTCAATAATAAATTTTATATATATATATTAGAGAGGAAGGTGGGGAGAAAGAGAGAGTGAAACACTGATTTGTTGTCCCACTTATTTACAATTTTGTTGATTCTTGTATTTGTACTGACAGAGGATTGAACCTGCAACCTTGGAGTATTGCGATGACACTCCAACAAAGAGACCGGCCAGGGCCAAGAAAATCTCTTTACATAGCATTTGGCTTTAGGCCTCAAAACACAAAAGAGGATCAACAGGGGACATTTACCAAGCCAAAAAGAATGTCATCTTTCTTGATTAAAAGAGAACATGGATTTGACCAGGCTAACTTGATGTGGAACAGACTGAGGTGGTGACACTGTTCCATGTGTAAATTACTATTATGAACCTAAGAGGATCAGGAAACAGCAATTATACAAAGCACAGAGCTCCAGAGATTCTCGGGAAGAGGAAGATTGCCTTTCTAGGATGCAGCTGGAAAAGTATACGAAGGCTTTGCTTTTGTTTTTTTAGTTATTCCAAGTACTTTTTAGGGGTTGGGGGCTCTGATGGCAATAGCCAGAGATATAAAACATCTTACAGCATGTAGGACGACCTCACAATAAAGAATTTCCTGCCAAAAATGACAATAGTGCTGCAGTTGAGAAATACTGAGCTGAACAAATACAAAACCTTATGATAAATCTAAGAAGGCACTGACTCCTTTCTTTCATATTCATCTTCTGAACTCTTCCTATCATATGCCCAGAGAAATGCAGATTAGTCTGCAAAAAGAGATGAAACACATCTAGAAGCTGAAGGAACTTGAGACAAAAGTCAATAACATGTGAAGTTAGTTTTTATTCAGACACTGGAAAACTAATCTTTGATATACCTTCCTCTTTCTGAGCAACGCAGTCCTTAAAGGCATTAGGTGGGCTGAGAAAAACATCCATCCTCAAGGGAGACACCCCATGGTTGTCAGTATATATTGCTGGATATAAAAACCAACATAATTTTAAATGTGTGCATGTATGTATGTTTTCATGTGTTGTGTGTGCACATGCACTTACATATTTCATAGCTCTGCCCACTGCCCACTGAGAGGATCTGGGAACAATGACAATCCAAAAAGCAATAAACACATCTAAATACTCATTTCATGGTTTTAAAAACTATTCTCCACTGAAAAAATAAACAGGGATTCTGAGTGTGGAATGCCTTACTGTGCCCAAAAGTAGAGAAGTGCTCAAAGAATGATGGGGGTATGTCAAAAGGTCATTGAAGGAACTCGCAATGGCAAAATGTGGGACAATTTGAACATCAAAATAGATAATAATAACAACAGAAAACAATCTAGTTAATAAACATGATTCTGTATAATTTAAATTGATAAATTGTAAGTTTGTTCAGCACCAAGATATTTACAATTTCAAGGCACCTCTACAGAAAAAATTTATTACAAAAGGATGAAGAACTTTTAAACAATGGCAGACACTACCTTACTCAAGAGACTAAAGTGGACATCATGAGTAATTATGTGTCAGTTGACAGAGTGCAATGAGAAAAGCATCAGTTCTAACACAATCTTGCCAAAGTGAAATAACCTGAATTCAAACTCATAAAGGAAACTGAATCAGACAAATCCAAACTGAGGGTCATCCTGTAATATAAATGGCCTGAAGTCTTTAAAAATGGTTAAAGCCACGGAAGCCAGGAACAAATTAAGGACTAGTTCAGACTGAAAGGCTGGAATAGAGACAATGAAATGGTTCTACATTGGATTACAATAACAGTCACTATTGGGACAACTGGCAAAAATCAACTATGGTTTAAATTTAGAAGGAAGTCATGTATCAGTACCAAATTTCTGATTTTGATGGTTGTGTTGGGATTATATGGAATGTCCTTGTTCGGTAAGCAAACACACTAAAGGCCTAACCAGGCAATGGCAGAGTAGATGGAGTGCTGCTGGACTGGGATACAGAGGACCCAGGTTTGAAACCCCAAAGTCACCGGCTTGAGTGCAGCCTCATCCAACTTGAGTGCAGGGTTGCTGGCTTGAGCATGGGATCACAGCCATGACCTCATGGTTGCTGGCTTGAGTAAAGATTTACTTGGTCTGCTGTATACCCCAGTCAAGGCACATAAGAAAAAGCAATCAATGAACAACTAAGATGCCACAACAAAGAATTGATGCTTCTCATCTCTCTCCCTTCCTGTCTGTCTGTCCCTCTCTCTGTCTCTGTTACAAACAGATAGAAAAAAATAAAGAAAAAGAAAGAACAAAGAAGGAAGGAAGGAAGGAAGGAAGGAAGGAAGGAAGGAAGGAAGGGAGGGAGGGAGGGAGGGAGGGAGGGAGGGAGGGAGGAAGGAAGGAAGGGAAGGAAGGAAGGAAAGAAGGGGAAAGAAAAGAAAAGAAAAAAGAAAAGAGAAAAGAAAAAAGAAAAGAAAAAAAAGCAAGCACACTAAAGTATTAGCGAGTTAAGGGGTATTTTGTGAGCAATTCACTATCCAATCAACAAATTTTTATTTTTAAAGTTCTTTGTACTGAACTTGAAACTTTGCTGTGAATTTAAGATAGCTTCAAAATAACTAATGATAATATTCTTAATTTTTTTTAAGGGCTTGCTGTAAAACAGGCTACTTGTTAAGTTCTAGGGATTTAGTAGAAAAAAACTCAGTTCTTGCCACTTGGTGCTTATAGTCTGATGGGGAAAACAAGAGTTGAACAAGTAATTATAAGTGCAACAGAGGAAGCTGTTCAACTGTAGAGAATAAATGAAGGCCCCTGAGAAGGTGACCTGTCTTCCAAAACAGGTCCAAAAACAGCTGTCCAAAAAAAAGTGATTATTGACGATGTCCACCATCAATATCAAAGAACTTTAAGGTACAGATACCAATAGTTTAAACTCCTCAATAAATGATTAAAATAAATTTACTGTTATAATTATTGTTAAAATTTGTACAGAATTCAATTTTTAAAGAAAAGTATGCTAGAATGCCTTGATTTTAAATAGTTCCCTCCCTGAAATTCAACATAGTTTCACTTAGTAAATTTTTGAAATATTGCTATTAAGAAGTATTTTAACACTATTATTTTAACATGGGGAAAACAGGCAAATGACTTGCCAAATTCATTTAATTTTTAAGGTATAGGGATAGGACCACGTTATTAATTTATTTTTCAATTAGTTTACTTTCAATTTTATTTTGTATTGGTTTCAGATGTACAATGCTGTACAATCACACACTTTAGACAATCACACACTTTACAAAATGATTCCGATATTTCCAGTGCTCACCTGGCACCATACAGAATTATTACATTATTGACTATATTCCCTAGGTTGTATTTTACATCCCCTTGACTATTTTCTAACTACTAATTTGTACCTTTTCTTTAATTTTTTTTGACAGAAAGAGAGAGTCAGAGAGAGGGACAGCTAGGGACAGACAGGAAGGGAGAGAAATGAGAAGCATCACTTCTTTGTTGCGGCACCTTAGTTTTTCAATGATTGCTTTCTTATATGTGCCTTGATTGGGGGTTACAGCAGAGCGAGTGATCCCTTGCTCAAGCGAGCACCTTGTATTCAAGCCAGAGACCTTAGGCTTCAAGCCACTGACCTTTGGGCTCAAGCCAGAGACCATGGGGTCATGTCTGTGATCCCATGCTGAAGCCAGTGACCCTGCGCTCAAGCTGGTGAGCCTGCACTTAAGCCGGAGACCTCAGGGTTTGGACCTGGGTCCTCTGCGTACCAGTCTGAAGCTCTATCCACTGCGCCACCTCCTGGTCAGGTACCTTGTCCTTAATTTTTAAGCTCTTATCCCAATACTTTTTTTTTTTTTTTGTATTTTACTGAAGCTGGAAACGGGGAGAGACAAACAGACTCCCGCATGCACCGGACTGGGATCCACCCGGCACGCCCACCAGGGGCGATGCTCTGCCCACCAGGGGGCGATGCTCTGCCCCTCCGGGGGCGTCGCCCTGCCACGACCAGAGCCACTCCAGCGCCTGGGGCAGAGGCCAAGGAGCCATCCCCAGCGCCCGGGCCATCTTTGCTCCAATGGAGCCTCGGCTGCGGGAGGGGAAGAGAGAGACAGAGAGGAAGGAGGGGGGGGGTGGAGAAGCAAATGGGCGCCTCTCCTATGTGCCCTGGCCGGGAATCGAACCCGGGTCCCCCGCACGCCAGGCCGACGCTCTACCGCTGAGCCAACCGGCCAGGGCCTCTTATCCCAATACTTTTAAAAACTACTTGCATTCAGACTGTCAGCCATGTTCTCATGGCGTGGAAAACAAAATACTTAATTCTTTTCAAAGCAGAAACAATTATATTTAAAAAGTATAAATAGTGCTGAGTACTCAGTACAAATATAGAGTTACTTTGTCTAATCAGTGTCAACTTGATTCCTTTTCCCCACTATAACCTGTCTTCTGTCACAGCGCTTTTACTTTTGATGCCTATTCCACTTCTAGAGAATTTCAGACCTTCCCTTTGCAATTCACTCTCAAATGTAAGTGAGCTCATACTTCAATGATTCCTCACTTGATCTTGAGAATTATGAACTACTTCCTCAAAATATTCACACGAAACATTTACAAGTTTGAGTTTGCTAAGCAATCTGCCTTCTCAAGGTCATTTGTGTACCCCAGATTATGAACCCCTGATCTCTGTGTCAGTCACCGATTATCTCAGTTTCATTTCCATGACCACCCTATGTGAAGGTTCTGTTATCACCATCACCCAGCAAAGGAAACTGGGCCATATCAAGTAGTAAAGCTCGAATCTAGTCAATGTGTCTTACCACCCCTAGATTCTTTCACTTACATATTCTCACAAAATAGCCTCCAGTCCCTTTCTCCTGCCCAAACCTGGGGCTTAAGCCACTCAATCAGCTTCCTCCACATGCCAAAACTTTTTACCATTTTCCTACTCACCTAAGACAAATCAAGTCTAGGAAAGCTGCCAACCCCTCAGGAGGCCTATAGAATTTTTTTAATTGCCCTCTTGCTATATGGTTCTGGAGGCAGCTTCCTAAAAACCAGCCTAACTTCTAGGGTCACTGGTGAGGACAGGTTCCTTTTTCCACAGCTTCTGTGAAAGTCAGGCTGATGACAATCAGCCTTGTGGCTGAGCAAGGCTTTCTAAGTTCTCAGCCTCCTCCTGGTTCATCTACCTTCCAGGTGACAGTCTCCTCATGTCTAGAACTATTCCTGTGCCGTTCATCCTCTCTCAGCACCAAACAAAAAATGAACTATATTATATAGTAATCAGACAGAATTTGGAACAACTAGTTATACATAACAAACTCAGGCAGGTAAAAACATTACTTAAACCAGGCAGTTACTTTTTAAAGATCTGTATGTCTAAACGTGAAATAAAAAATTTACCTCCTTGTACTTCAATGTACCAGCAGCCAGATGGACCAATTTATTCTTGTTTGTCTGTTTGCTCAACTGATTATTGAAGCAGACGGGAGAATGAATTAAAGTCCCATTAGATGAATTAAACATGGGCACATTAAGATTTTGTGGATCCTGAAACAAATAATTGGTGACTCCTTCTAAGAAAAATATGTAACCATATATATAAAATTAGGTTAAAAATGAGCAGTAGAACTTAAAAGCAACATTGAAAACACACCAATATCACAAAACCCAGAAAAATAACATATTTTTATTAAGTGACACATCTCTGGCCCAGTACCTCGTGACATGATGCTGGATGAGTCAACACAGTGGGAGTTAGGTATATTCCAGAAGCCAGTACAATACATGAGTGACAGAAAAATACTTCACATGCTCCATAAAACCTGAACGACATTATCTGTAATTCAACTTCCCTGCAGCTGGATAGCCCAGCCACTCCCAAACCACCCTAGAAGCAGTGCAAGCGAGGGGAAGTCTGAGTTTGAGTCTGCCATTGTAACAACTGCCAATTTTGCAGAGAATGTTAAGATTGAAAGAGATCCAGGAAAACAGTGGCGACACTTTCCTTCCTTTTACCTAGTAGCAAATACCGGTTTCCCCCACGTGTAAGACACTCCCATGTATAACACGCACCTTAATTTTGGGGCCCGAAACTTGAAAAAAAAAGTATTACATAAAGTTATTGAACTCAAGTGTTATTCATCATAAAATTCATACAACTCCTCATCCACGCAAGAAAGCGGGAAATGCAAGGAAAAATATCTTCAACCATTGTATAAGATGCACCCAGTTTTTAGACCCCAAAGTTTTTGAAAAAGGGTGCATCTTATACGTTGAGAAATACGTTAATTACCTTCTGAGACCATCACGTGGCATCTGCCATGGGCCTCAGTGTGGACCTGCTTTTAGACTGTCACTCCCTGCAGGACAGAACTCATCCCTTCCTCTACTCTCTATAAAGCCTATCTCCGGCTCCTCCAGCTTAGTCTCTGGAGAAATGTACACTCTATACCAGGGGTCTCAAACTCAACTCAGCATGTGGGTGGGCCGCAGAGCAAGATCACAGCCTTTGGGCGGGCCGCACTAGGTCTACAAAAGGCAACTGTTACGCAACACTTTTCTCACTGCAGTTGAAAACAAAAAAAATCAGTACAACAAGCATAATCGTACATGCAGTTTACTCAGTGTCACAAAACGACCAGAAACTGTAGTTCGCATCACAACTGCTGTTAACTAAGCTAATATCTAGCTAGGATGCTAGAGAAATGAAAAATACAAGTAGGCCCCTAGGCTTACTTAATTTTATCCAAAATATTTTGAACTTCGTGGATTAGTCTGCGGGCCACATAAAATTGTTAGGCGGGCCGCATGCGGCCCGCGGGCCACGAGTTTGAGACCCCTGCTCTATACGTTTAATGCTTTCTGCTTTGTGTTTCATTAGCAACTACAAAGATAAAGAGTTTTAGCAACAAGACTCTCAGACAGACAATCTATTTTTTTTCCTTCATTTTATGAAGAACCTGCTCAAAGGAAGTATATAATCCAGATCATCAGACTTCTGAAATAGTGGTGTAAACAGTGTTTCTTTCATACTGCTATTCACATATCTAGGATTTCTAGAGTATCTCTTTTCCCTTCAATGTTATTCAAACTGCTAAGTTTGAAGTTTCTCCCTTGTTACTCTTAACATTAAGAGTATTGATAACTTCTAACATCGTGATTTCTTAACATTCAGCCACTCAGGTATAGAAACTCCAACTTTCAAGGCAGCTTTTGTCCTTCATAAAGTTCTCTCTATAAATCAAATTTGCATTAATCCTTAACAAAGCATTTACCACACTGTATGACTGAGTCAATTTAGGGCACAGACTCTCTTGTTCACAGCACCCATTACAGTGGCAAACAGTAACCACTAAATGTTTGCTGGGAAAACTAATGCCCATTTGAATGAAGAATACACATCACTAACAGTTAGTTTACGTAGGTATGACTATCAATAAGAACACGTGGAACTTTGCCTTGCTTTTTAAATGCAACTGTTACAAGGCAATAGCAGTTGCAGAAGTTGATGGAGGTTTAAATTACTTCCTATAACCTCAAAAGTTGAGTCAGTGGAACTTCTCTTGTAATCTAGAAAACACCCCAACTCACTTTCCCCTAAAATAAAAACCCATGATGAACTCTTTGGGGTTCCATTATGAATAGATTTCTCCCCAACTTCTGAATCCATTGCCCTGAGGGTGCCTTACTCTCCTGGGTCTTTTTTTTTTTTTTTTTTTTTTTTACCTCACTGATAAGAAAACATTGATGGTTCTTTTCTTGTATTCAAACTTCGGAAGCTACTAGCACTTCCCTTTGCCCTGGATGCCAGAGGAGGCTGGGAAACTTTCGCCTTCATTTTACTCGGTTGTTCTGTTTTTACTGCCTATGCCCGTGGATGCCAGTTAGTATCAGGAACCTATGTAGACTTTAAAAAATATGTGGAGGTAGATTTAAGAGAAACACCATAAAACAATATTGTTTTGGCTCTACTCACCAGGAGTAGCAAATTTCTGAAAGTTTTCAGAAACTGAATTGGTAAAGCTGTGGTTCTCAGGCTTTTTTGATTTCAGGACTCAATAATCAACTTATTATTGTAGTATAGTAGTCGAACAAATCTACTATTAAGAACATTTCAAAGCAAAAGACATTTTAACATCACAAACTCCAGAAACAACCTTAGTGTAAAAGAACAATCCTTCCAATTGTATCAATTTAGCTTCATGAAAACATGTCCTATTCTCCTTATCTTGCTACAGAAGAGCAAATATTCCATTACATTCAGAACCTAAGAGCTCTATTCTATCTCACTGAGCATTTCAGGAGGCTAATATTTACACAGTTTTAATAACCTGTAGATAAACTTCTCATGCATTTTTAAAATAAACTTTTCCGTTTAGAATAGCTTTAGATTTACAGAAACATCGCATAGTCCAAATAGCTCTATGTACCCATTGTCATTGCTCCTACTAACATCTTACACTAGTATAGCACTTTTATCACTAATAACCCAATATTTTGTTTGGATTTCCTTAAAATTGACCTAATGTCCTTCTTCTTTCAGGATCCCATCTAGGCCCATTTAGGGTACCACATTAGATTAGTCATGTTTTCTTACTCTGCGCTAGGCTGTTTCTCAGAATTTCCTTTTTGTTTTAATATAAAAAGTTCTGAGAAGTACTGGTCAGATACTTGGTAAAATGTCTCTCGACTGTCATTTTCCTAACACTTCTCTCATGATTTGACTGGTGTTAAGGGTTTGGGGCAGATAAACCACTGTGGTAAAGGGGCGTTCTCACAGTGTATTAACATAACTTACTGTCAATGCTAATCTGATCACCTGAGGTCAGGTTTGTCAGATTAACTATTTCTTTCCCTTTCCATGCTGTTCGCTTTGTAATAAAGTCACTATGCATGTATTATTATCCTGAGTCGCAGTCCATCATATACACCTACCAGTGTGTTTATCTATTGCTGACGGGACGCTTGGGCTGCTTCTAGTCTGGGGCTGTTATGAATAAAACTGATATAAATATTCTTAACAAGCCCTTTTGTGAATGTTTTTTTTTTTTTTTACTTGTAAACAAGTCTAGAATTGCTGGGTTCTAGGCTTAAGTGTATTTTTAGTTTCATAAGAAACTACTAAGAACTTTTTATAAAATAATTTTTATCATTTCCAATGATAAAATGAAGTGAAATTCCAAGTTTGAGAGTTCTAGTTTCCTCAAATCCTCGTCAACATTTTGGTGTAAATTTTATTTTTAGGCATTCCAGTGGGTATAAAGTGGTACCTTGTGGTTGTAATTAGCGTGTTTCCCTGGTAAATAATGTTCAGTGACACATCTAAAACAGTGCATGGAAACCTGTCTCTGAACTGACTCTTGGTGGGGAACGAAAAGTCTCTAGTCAATTAATACCCAGAGCTGCGGCCTTCCACTTCTAGCCAAGGTGAAGTTAATAGGGACCATCTAATAGAACTAAAAAATGGAACAAAATGTAAGGAACAAGTTTTCAGATAATGAACAGGCAGCACAGAACAGTGATGCCTGAAAGAAGGGAAACTGAAGTGAAGTCTTGATTTCTCCAGCTTACTGACTGAAGTATCCAGGCCATAGCACAGAGAACTGCAATCGAGCCCAGTGTCCTCTTGAGTTGAGAGCCCAGTTGAGAAGAGAGATCAGAAAGGGGACTCAGAGAGAGAGAGCTCTGAGATGCAACTGCAACTCCAATGCTGGGAAAAGAACCTCCAGGAAGGAACAGGTAGAACAATCCTGGGAATGAGGTGGGGAGAGGCACCAGGCAGAATGAGAAAACTTGTCAATACATGGGGCAGTGGTGGAATACTCAGAAGGGCATTTCTTCAGTAGTGGGCAATACTTAACTCAATTAAAAGCTGCTCTCATCTTCAGAGCAAGCCTCGAGGGAATCAAAACTCTTTCATATGTAACCTAACTGTATTACAGAACAAAGCTCAGGAATATTTTAAAAAAATACAAAAATATCCAGTACCTAACAAGGCAAACTTCAGTGCCTAGCATACAAAGGTTTTCAGGAATACAAAAAAGCAGGAAAATAAAACCCACAATGAGAAGAAAAATCTGTCAATAGACACAGTTCCAAAATGACAGAGAAGATAAAATTGGTAGACAAGGACAATGTATCAGCTATTATACATATATATCTTCTATTGAATATGTTCAAGAAAGTAAAGAAAAGTATAAACATGTTAAGGAGAAAGATGAGTAAATAAAGACATAAATTGAACTACTAGCAATTAAAAATAAAGGTCTCAGATAAAAAATACACTGGATAAAATGACCACCAGATTTGATACTGTTAAAAAAAAAGAGTGACTTTCAAGATATAGCAATAAAAACTATCCAAAATGAAACAGGGAGGAGAAAAACAGAAAAAAAAGGTGAATAGATTCTTAATGAGTTGTGGTAGAAATTAAATTTAGTGAGATAAAAATCTTTTAAATGACAAGACCAGAAAGTGCTAAAATGCCACCTAAAATGCTAAACTAAAACCCACTGCTTCGGCCAAGCCCTTTTGATATTCTCAAGCATAATCAAAAAAAATTTTTTTTTTTTAATGAAGCTGGAAACGGGGAGAGACAGTCAGACAGACTCCCGCACGCGCCCGACCGGGATCCACCCGGCACGCCCACCAGGGGGCGATGCTCTGCCCCTCCAGGGTGTCGCTCTGTCGAGACCAGAGCCACTCTAGTGCCTGGGGCAGAGGCCAAGGAGCCATCCCCAGCGCCCGGGCCATCTCTGCTCCAATGGAGCCTCGCTGCAGGAGGGGAAGAGAGAGACAGAGAGGAAGGAGAGGGGGAGGGGTGGAGAAGCAGATGGGCGCCTCTCCTGTGTGCCCTGGCCGGGAATCGAACCCGGGACTTCTGCACGCCAGGCCGACGCTCTACCACTGAGCCAACTGGCCAGGGCCAAGCATAATCAACATTTAAAGAGGCAAAAAAACCTACTATCAAATTTATTGTATGTCTGATTATGTAATTAGAAAGCTTTCTATGTTTAATCTAGTTAATTCTATCATTTAACATTTTATGTAACCATCTAACTTTTAAAAATCTAGCACCCTTGGCCCTGGCCAGTTGGCTCAGCAGTAGAGCATCGGCCTGGAGTGCGGGGGACCTGGGTTCGATTCCCGGCCAGGGCACATAGGAGAAGCGCCCATTTGCTTCTCCACCCCCCTCTCCCTCCTTCCTCTCTGTCTCTCTTCCCCTCCCGCAGCCAAGGCTCCATTGGAACAAAGATGGCCCAGGCGCTGGGGATGGCTCCTTGGCCTCTGCCCCAGGTGCTATAGTGGCTCTGGTCACGGCAGAGCATCGCCCCCTGGTGGGCAGAGCGTGGCCCCTGGTGGGCGTGCCGGGTGGATCCCGGTCGGGCGCATGCGGGAGTCTGTCTGACTGTCTCTCCCCGTTTCCAGCTTCAGAAAAATACAAAAAAAAAAAAAAAAAAAAAAAAATCTAGCACCCTTCTCTTTCACCACATTTTTCTATAGAAAGAGCTGTCAAAAAATCCAAGAATGCATTGCAACTGCATTTTTACTTCTTTCCTCAGAATGGAAAAATTAGTCTTTCATGCAACCTGAGATAAAAACCAAATAATCTAAGAACTTCAATGAACTTCTACACGAATAAAAGAAAACTGTAATAAGAAGGATCACTGTATTAAAATTACTGGAGGCCGAGCACCTTGTATTGGGCTTTTTGGTCAACTGTGAACTATCTATTTAAATTTTTTGCTCATTCTTTAATTTGTTTTTGGTAGCTCTTTGTATATCCAGAACAAGTTTTTTTTCTCTCATGTTTTCCAAGTATTTTATCCAAAAAAATGACATCTTATTTTCTTAACAGCTTTATTAATGAGCAGAAGTTTTTAATTTCTATGAAATCATTTATTATTAAATTTCAGAATTATTGCTGTGTCTGAAGATACCTTTGTCAATGCCTAAAGTTACCCAATATTCTCTTATAATCTCTAAAAACTCTACAGGTTTAGCTTTTGCAATGAGATATATGGTCTTCACCCTTGAATTAATTTTTGTGTATAGTATGATTTAGGGATTATTGGAGGTCAGAGCTGGGGGGTTGGGGATGGTGGTGAGATTGGCAAAAAAAGGAAAGATAAAAACTCATGGACACAGACAACAGTGTAGTGGCTGCGAAGAGGGGTGCGAGGGGCCGTGGGGAGGGGGTGGAAGGGGGGAGGAAGGTAAAGGGTTTAAGTGGTGATGGACAGACTTGACTTGAGGTGGTGAACATGCAATACAGTGTACAGATGAAGTGTTGTGGAATTCTACGTCTGAAACCTGTATGTTAACCAGTGTCGCCCAAAAATTCAATAAAAAGGAGAAATAAATTAAAAGAAAAGTAAATAGTTTGTGAGTACTCCTTAATTTAATAATATACGATAGTTGAGAGCACCAATAAATGTTCAATAAAGAAAAAATACTGTGAATGTCCAACTAGTCTTGTGCCAATAGTTAAGATGACTCTGTTGCAATGCTGTTTTTAAAATTTTATTACTAAATTTAAAAAATTTTAATAATTAAAAATTTTAAATAAAGCTTTTTGGTTTGTATCTATAATTCAGTTCTTTCCCGAATGTTGTTATTTGGTTTCAACAGACTATTCAGTTGACAGATTATCAATTTCAGACATCAGCCACTTACCCAAAACAGGTATGCTAACCACTTACTATAATAATAAAAATTTAAGTATGTGGAAAAAAAATCCACTTCATGCTCCAAGAAACTGTTAAAAATAGAAAAAAAGAACAAATAAATATATATAAACATAATTACAGTAATTCCTATCTATATCTTATCATTGCTATTTATCTGAAGTAATTCCAATGTGTGTTCACTCCCCCAAGTCAAGTCTCCATCCATCCCCATTTACCCCCATCCCTCCTCCGTCGCCCTCCACCCCTCATCACACCGCTGTCCATATCCATGAGTATGTTGTTCTTTTTTACTCCATCCCTCCACCCCTCCATGCCCTCATACCCCCCCAACAGACAGCAATCGGCCTGCTCTCTATGGGTCTGTCTCATTTTTAACGTTTCAGTAATGGGTACTTAATATACTAAAACTGTCACAGAGTTAAACTGTTGACGTTATCATAATTTGTCCTCAGCCATGTTATCCTTTGTGTAATTATCTTTGCATAACAGATTATTTGACAGATTAAAGAGCAGTAGGAAAAATCTGTCTGCCAAATAGACATATCATATTAACCTAGGTGTTACAACTCTTTTAAAACTGTTTGAGTCTTTCAACTTTCTACTGAAATAAAATAAAATGTAAACATGTCCAAATAAATTTAAAAAGTGAGATTATACTTGTTGAACGTTTTAGCAACCAAACAGCACTTAATTCAAAGGTTCTCATCCTTCCTGTCCAATAACCCAACCGAACAGAGGATCATACATGGGTGGGCAAAAGCAGGTTTACAGTTGTGAATGCATGAAACACAGAATTTATTCTTGTATTATTATTTATTATTGTAGTATCTTCCAAACAAATAACTACGAACCTACTTATGCTAATCCTGTATATCATTTATCTTTTAAAAAAGTCCTTTTGTGACTTCAAACTAGCAGATTCCAAGCAATTCAGGGTATTCTGTTGACCAGTGAACTACCCTATATTTCACTCACATATATTTTTGTTTAGTATCTGCATTCACTCACTAGATTTTTAGTTCCTGGAGGGCAGGAATTTTCATGTTTTATTTATTGTTATATCTAGGGAAGTTTCTGGAACATGATAGGTACTCAAATATTTACTGAACAATGATAAAATGAGTACAAACAAAAATATTCCTTGAAAAAACTCTTTGTGAAGTTATTTTATTTTATTAAAAATAAATGTCTTTAACGTGATCTATAACCATTCCTGAAGCCAAAAATAGTTATTCCATTTTTCTCATGGTAACACAAGGAGAAATCAACAGCTAATATTGAAATATATACCCTTATATTTAATGAAAACTGTATTTTAACATGATGAAACTGAGGCAATAGTGATAATTCACTTCTATTTAATTAGTATAGGTTGAATACCTAGTAAGTGCAAAAAGTAGCTAATTGCAGGCAGAAATGAGATACCTGAGTCTTAACATTGTCTACAAAATTATCCTGCTACTTAGTTTTATAAAATGTAGTATTTTGCCAAATGAGAGAAAAGAAGGGAATAACCATATAGAGACAAAAAACCAACCAACCAATCAACCAACCAGCCAATGGAATAAAAAAATACAAATTCTCTGACCCACTAAAGACAGGCCCATCCAACATAAACAGTTTATAATTAAAAGGAGTCTCTCAGCAAGAGAAGACAAGCATATATACAAGCTATGTCTGGAAAAGAAGAAGTAAAGGTATCACTTTTTGCAGATGATATGATCCTATACATCGAAACCCCCAAAGAATCCACAAAAAGACTACTAGAAACAATAAGCCAATACAGTAAGGTTGCAGGATACAAAATTTACAGAAGTCAATAGCCTTTCTATATGCCAACAATGAAACAACTGAGAACGAACTCAAAAGAATAATCCCCTTCACGATTGCAACAAAAAAAATAAAATACTTAGGAATAATCATAACAAAGAATGTAAAGGACTTATATAATGAAAACTATAAACCATTGTTAAGGAAAATCGAAAAAGATATAATGAGATGGAAGAATATACCTTGTTCTTGGTTAGGAAGAATAAATATAATCAAGATGGCCATATTACCCAAAGCAATATACAAATTTAATGCAATTCCCATCAAAATTCCAATGACATTTTTTAAAGAAATAGAGCAAAAAATCATCAGATTTATTTGGAACTATAAAAAACCCTGAATAGCCAAAGCAATCCTAAAGAAAAAGAATGAAGCTGGGGGCATTACAATACCTGACTTCAAACTATATTATAGGGCCACGACAATAAAAACAGCATGGTATTGGCAGAAAAATAGACACTAAGACCAATGGAACAGAATAGAAAGTCCAGAAATAAAACCACATATATATAGTCAAATAATTTTTGATAAAGGGGCCAACAACACACAATGGAGAAAAGAAAGCCTCTTCAATAAATGGTGCTGGGAAAACTGGAAAGCCACATGCAAAAGAATGAAACTGGACTACAGTTTGTCCCCCTGTACTAAAATTAACTCAAAATGGATCAAAGATCTAAACATAAGACCTGAAACAATAAAGTACATAGAAGAAGACATAGGTACTCAACTCATGGACCTGGGTTTTAAAGAGCATTTTATGAATTTGACTCCAAAGGCAAGAGAAGTGAAGGCAAAAATTAATGACTGGGACTACATCAGACTAAGAAGTTTTTGCTCAGCAAGAGAAACTGATAACAAAATAAACAGAAAGCCAACTAAATGGGAAATGATATTTTCAAACAACAGCTCAGATAAGGGTATAATACCCAAAATATACAAAGAACTCATAAAACTCAACAACAAACAAACAATCCAATAAAAAAATGGGAAGAGGACATGAACAGACACTTCTCCCAGGAAGAAATACAAATGGCCAACAGATATATGAAAAGATGCTCATCTTCGTTAGTTATTAGAGAAATGCAAATCAAAACTGCAATGTGATACCACCTCACACCTGTTAGATTAGCTGTTATTAGCAAGACAGGTAATAGCAAATGTTGGAGAGGCTGTGGAGAAAAAGGAACCCTCATACACTGTTGGTGGGAATGTAAAGTAGTACAACCATTATGCAAGAAAGTATGGTGGTTTCTTTTTTCTTATAAAACAAACAAACAAACAAACAAGAAAAGTGAGAACCTTTACCATTTGAAAGAAGAGAAAGATTTGCATTAGCCTTTTCACTATCCTTAGAGCAGGGGTCCCCAAACTATGGCCAGCGGGCCGCATGTGGCCCCCTGAGGCCATTTATCCGGCCCCTGCCACACTTCTGGAAGGGGCACCTCTTTCATTGGTGGTCAGTGAGAGGAGCATAGTTCCCATTGAAATACTGGTCAGTTTGTTGATTTAAATTTACTTGTTCTTTATTTTAAATATTGTATTTGTTCCTGTTTTGTTTTTTTCACTTTAAAATAAGATATGTGCAATGTGCATAGGGATTTGTTCATAGTTTTTTTTTTTATAGTCCGGCCCTCCGACGGTCTGAGGGACAGTGAACTGGCCCCCTGTGTAAAAAGTTTGGGGACCTCTGCCTTAGAGTATCCATGTCAGAGTACTCATGGCATACAACCAGCTCAACTATAAACCCAAGGTACAGACATAATGAGATGAGGGGAGTTAAAAGATGACAAGATATTGGGTTCAAGCTCTAGGATCACAAGTGTGTTTAAGTCTGATTCTTTAAGTCAGCTGGAGCTCTGTGAGGACACAAGATGATACACATTCAAAATCACTTAGTTTTCTTTTGCTGAATAGAGCCATATACCATGGTAGACCATTTTCAATTATGAGATGGCTCAGAAAGTGTGTATGAATTCAGAGAATGTTGAGACCATATGCTTTCCAGTACTGAGAATTTAATCTTTCACTTGAAAGAATAAACTCTATCCACTAAAGTTCCATTTATATTTCATAATGAATTCTAGTTATTGCTTCTTGGACCTATCAATTCCATTAATGGATGAATATCTTTCTGAATCATAAGTCAAGAAAAAATGTCGGTATTTTATCAATGACACTTATATCAGAAACATTAATAAGACAATGAGCCCATTCTACCTAAATGCACTGGTCGTTTAGATATAGCAATTGGAATTCTGAGGAAAATACCAAAGATAATCCATATGCATACAGATATTAGGGTAAAATTATATGCTTTTCATTTCAGACAAACCAGGGGGTTGGAGGGAGAACAGAGCTCAGATTTTTATAGTGAAATGGGCAGGGAGGGGGAAGAAAACTAACAAATTATCAAATAAAATTCCATAAATCATATGAAATAAGATTATAAAGATTCTTAGTTAATTTGGGAAAAAAGTATATACTAAAAGTAACTCTCTGTTGAAGCATATTACATTGACTAGAGCCTGATATAAAAAAATTCTACTAAATTCTAATTTAGGCTATTAAAATATTTGGAATAATTTTGCAATACACATACATATATCAAATCATCATGTTGTAGACCCAAAACTAATACAATATTATATGTCAATTATATCTCAATTAAAATATATTATTTTATTTACACAAAGTACAAACCCTTTTATACTTAACATCATTATTGGTGCAAAGGCTAAATGCATATAAACAAACAAGTTAGTAGCTATAACCATCATTCTCTTCAATTTGCTTTGAAAGGCTAATAAAAAAGAAAGAAAACTAAACCAAACCCATTACTTAATGTCCAGCTTATATAAAATCAGTATAGTCAGGGAGAATTCAAACTTAAAAAGAGTATATGAATAGTATTTTAGCCTGGCCTGATCAGGTGGTGGCTCAGTGGATAGAGCGTTGGACTGGAACTTGGAGGAACCGGGTTTGAAGCTGTGAGGTTGCCAGCTTGAGCGCAGGCTCACCAAGCTTGAGTCACTGGCTAGAGCCCAATGGTCTCTGGCTTGAAGTCCAAGGTCGCTGGCTGGCTTGAGCAAAGGGTCATTTGTTCTGCTGTAGACCCCTACCCCCGTCAAGGCACATATGAGAAAACAACCAAGGAACAACTAAGGAGCCACAACAAAGAACTGATGCTTCTCATCTCTCTCCCTTCCTGCCTATCTGTCCCTCTCTCTGTCTCTCTTGCTAAAAAAAAAATTGTATTTTAGCCTGACCCATGGTGGCATAGTGTATAAAGTGTTGACATGGGATTCTGAGGTCCCAGGTTCGAAACCCTGAGGTCGCCAGCTTGAGTGCAGGCTTATCCTGCTTGAGTGCAGGATTGCCAGCTTGAGCATGGGATCAATTGATGAACAACTAAAGTGCCGCAACTATGAGCTGATGCTTCTCATCTCTCTCTTCCAGTTTCTCTCTCATACAAAAAGAAAGAAAAGAAACAAAAAAGAAAATAGTATTTTAGAAACACGTTATTCCACCCAATAATGAATGCTATGTCTTTTTTACCACATAAATCCATTGTACAATCTTTGAAACTCAAAATAATAACTTTAGTAACAATTTTTAAGATCTAGTTCTTTAATAAAAATGGCTATTTATACCAGGTGAGATTCAAGTCCAACATGTGAGAACTTTCACTACAAAATAAATGTTATACTTCGTTGTAATATTATTATAAGATACTTCTTTTAGTGATGCTAATATATCTCAAGGTACATGTGGAATGCTTCTTTTAGAAATACAAATTAAGTCATTAGGCTATATCCACAATTTATGTCAACTAAAGAGTTTTATCCAACTTAAGCACTTCTTATTCAGTCTTTTAAAATATCAGCTATTTCCAAAGTATTTTTTTAAGATTTTATTTCTTTCTTTCTTTATTTATTTTTTACAGAGACAGAGAGTGAGTCAGAGAGAGGGATAGACAGGGACAGACAGACAGGAACGGAGAGAGATGAGATAAGCATCAATCATTAGTTTTTCATTGCGCGTTGCAACACCTTAGTTGTTCATTGATTGCTTTCTCACATGTGCCTTGACCGCAGGCCTTCATCAGACCGAGCAACCCCTTGCTGGAGCCAGCGACCTTGGATCCAAGCTTGTGAGCCTCGCTCAAACCAGATGAGCCCGCACTCAAGCTGGCGACCTCGGGGTCTCGAACCTGGGTCCTTCCGCATCCCAGTCCGACGCTCTATCCACTGCGCCACCACCAGGTCAGGCTATTTCTAAAGTATTTAATCTACACTAAAATACAGAATTTTTCTGTACTGAGATTATTCAAATGAAAGTGAACTATAAACTTTGAGAGTTATTCCAGCCTGACCAGACAGTGGCGCAGTGGATAGAGCGTCAAACTGGGATGCGGAGGACCCAGGTTCGAGACCCCGAGGTCTCCAGCTTGAGCATGGGCTCATCTGGTTTGAGCAAAAGCTCACCAGCTTGGACCCAAGGTCGCTGGCTTGAGCAAGGGGTTACTCGGTCTGCTGTAGCCCCATAGTCAAGGCACATATGAGAAAGCAATCAATGAACAACTAAGATGTCGCAACAAAAAACTAATGATTGATGCTTCTCATCTCTCTCTGTTCCTGTCTGTCTGTCCCTAACTATCCCTCTCTCTGTCTCTGTAAAAAAAAAAAAAAATTCCAAAAGAAGTTTCAAAATTGCTTTCAATAGTAACAACAGAACTGAAACATAATATATAGCCTCTAAAGACAATTATGTGAAAGAATATTTATTTATAAATTCTACTATTTGTTAGAAAAAAACAAATCTATTTATCTCATATTCATTCCCTTTATAACTATCAATATAACACTTCATTTTGGGTTTTAGACATAAAAAGCATTAAAAATAACATTATTATATATTATTTTCATTTTGTTTAAATTTTCAATCAAATCACCCCACTTTTTGATCTATAAACTATAAAATAAAAATTTAACATTTCTAAACATTTCTAATTCTGGACACTAAAAATGTAAAAGAAGTCCCATTTAACACAGATTTAATTCTAGACTTGTTTAGAGTGGGAAAGATTTTGAAAATGACAGAAAAAGAAATTTTCATTTGGGAGAAATCTCCTAAATATTTATAAAATATAACTACCCTCATACAGACAAAATAAATAAATTGCTTGCTCTAATCAACTTTCAAAATGAATTTTAATCTCATTCCAAAAAGATAATTTCTAGATACAAATACATCTTATTCAATAAGGTTTTAATATACATTCAGCAACTTAAAATATTATAAGGATCCAATATTTTCATCTTTTATAATTTCAATATATTATATATTTAATATATAATATATATAATACATACAGGGTAGTCAGTAGGATTACAAAGTAAATTTTTAAAGTCTGGTCAATATTGATAAATATATTTAGATTATTATACAGAACCATTTAGGATCATAAAATAAAATATGGGATGCCCAAACCTAACAGCAAGATTGCAAATGTTCATTACAGCCAGTCCTTTTAAAAGATACCTCAAGTTGGATAAAATACATTTGAAAACAATACTCTTGCTACTCTCAAGCAGCAGTACTTGTAGCTATCAAGCATGTACATCTCCATTAAATTTAAAATTACTATGCAGCTTTCTTTACTGTAATATACAGCAGCAATTTCTTCCTTTCTGTTGGATTTTTCTGTTACTGTTGTTTGAAGAGTGACTAATATTATTACCAACAGAAGCAACCTTAGCTCCTTTACATCCTCTAAAACATGGCTCAGTTTGAAGAATGTTCTATAGGCAGCCACATGAACAGTAACAGTACCTTAATGCCATTAAGAGCAATCAATAACAAGTCACGTGAAAAGTTTCAAAGACTGTCTCAGAGGTTTCTGTAAACCAAGGTAATCAGAAGTATTATCCTTGTAGATAGCCCTCTCATATCAGTTAATACAAGGAGTTAAAATTTCCAATGCCACAGTATAGCAGTTAACAATCTATTGTGTAATTTTACATAGTATACCATTAATTCACCCTGAGAATACAGAGGAAGCATTTCAAGCAAGATATTCTGATATGTTTCCTTTTCCTTTGTATTGGCTTTCTTCTGTTTTATTTTATTTTTTTATTTTTATTTTTTGTCAGTCCTTCAAGGGCACAACCATTTGAATCCAAAGTGTGGCTTGGATATCCTTTTTTTCTTAACCGAGATTCATGCCACAGTGAGATACTGGTGATAGAAAAGCCCAAAAAGGCTTGTAGAAAAGAGGCAAGCAGCAATCCACCAGGTTAGAAAAGACAGAAGTCCTCGAAAAAGCAGGGGAGTGAAAATGTTCTTTAAGCTGCTCAGTGCCACTGTGATTTGTGTAACAGTTACCTTCATCTTCCCGTCAGCAGATGGCAATTCCGAATGAACCGAATTGGAGGGTACATTATTATCCACTGGCAAGGCAGAGAGAGATTCTGGATAAACACCCCAGGAATGATTACCTAGAAATTCAAGACACAAATAAAAGTTGAAGAGCAACTGAGTCCAAAGCTTCTTCTTAAAAATAATAAATTCTTTAACTTACATTTGGAATTAAAAACAAGAATTTTAGTGACACAATAAAATATTTTGTTAAAAATACAGTAAAAAATAATCTTTTGACATACCTAATAAAAATTTTATTTAACTTGACCAGATTATAATCTGCCCTCATCATTAAAGGTACACATAAAAGCTACAAGTCTAATTTACTTTTAATAATTGCTCTAAAATCTTCTAAAATAATAAAAGCAATTTTTCCTTTATATAATACATGAATCAACTATCTCCATGGAGTGAGAGGGACAGACTTAATAACTTCTTAGAAATCTTTTCTTCCTCTAGAATATCAAAATAAATTTCTCAGAAATTATCTATGATTTCAATGTGAGAGGCTATATTAATAGCTTCAAGAAATGTTTTCATCATATACTGTCCAATGCTGAATACGATCTGAATCACATCATCTACAACTGAGCTATTCTGCCATGTTCCATAGGTTCCTAAAGGGCACTTCCATCTCTCAGCTCTATGGCATCTACTAAGCCACCCAAATACTTTTAGTTCCTTTAGTTTCTTACATCCTCACACTGGCACCAAGGAAGAGGGTCGATACAATAATGGGTAATAATGTTCTTGAACAGCACCGCACAGGGACTGGGCACCATAGTAAACAGACTTATAGAACTTTGTTCTTCCATGCAGAACATAAGCTAAGTTTCAACATAAGTTATCTATAAAATAGACTCACCAAAAGGATTCTGTAATTCATGTAAGTTTACAAGTATCCTGTAATAATTTCAATGTTAGGCACTAAAAAAACCTTAAAGAGTCCTTTCATAACACAAAATAACTAAGATCAGCAGTGCTCACTCAAGTTATTCAGTAAATTTGGGAATTAACCTTTAGTAAACAGTTTTTATAAGTAAAGCATAACATAAAACCATATGGGCCTCAGTTTTCATAATAAAAATGAGAAATCCAGTTCTAAAGCTAAGTTTCCCATGTTTCCTCTTCAAACTTTTAAAGAGAGAAACAATTTTAAGAATATTTCTTTGTTGGTACTAGAAGCATTAGTTACAGGTAGAAGGTAAAACGACCCTCCCAGTTGCCAGGGCATGCCTACCTAGTGTTTTCAAAAGCAGAGTTGTGTGGAGCAGCATGACCAGAGGTGCCACATACTGCAGCGCAATGACACAAAGGTAATAAAAGACTCGAGCCACCTGCAACCAACAACATTCTTAAGTGTCTAATATGGCTGACATATTATGAATGAAAAAAACTTTCAAATAATTGTCAAACTGAACTGTTTAAGAGTAAGTAATCCTTTCATGGAAAAGAAATTAAATAGTAAGTTTGTAAATTATAAATGCCCCTAAACTGACTTCAAAAAGGCTCAATTTAAATATAAGTATTTTGAAATGTGAAAATATTAAATAATTTCCTTTATAAAACTCTTGTGATAAATATAAATTAGAAAAATAACCACTAAAATTCAAATGGTATATATTCACATACATTCCAAATATGTATAAAACAAAATGATAAAATAAAGACAGACATCTAAAAAAAAAAACTAACAATAGCAGGTGGGTCACATAAGTGCATAAACCCTGAATAAATAGAAGTATTAACTCCCCATCTATATGAACATATTCAACTGAGGTCATACTATAGAGTATGAAAATATGTAAGAGGAAAAAGAAAAAAAGTTGAATCTTGATAAACACTCCTGATTTATAAATCAGAGTAAAAAATAGGGGACCTAATACCAAATCTCTAAAAAAATATGAAATAAAAAATAAAGACATGATCAGGTGCCCTGGCTGGATAGCTTGGTTGGTTAGAGCATTGTCCCAAAGCACAGAGATTGCTGGGTTAGGGCCCACTCAGTAACATTTTGATGTTCCCATCTCTCTCTCTCTCTCTCTCTCTCTCCCTTCCTCTCTCTAAAATCAATAAAATAAACATTAAAAAAATAAAAGACATGGCCAGGCTAGGTCCAGTCCACTACAATGGTGTATGGATTCCTAGCACTTTCTTTCTCTGTAATCCCCATTAAGTTAAATATTCATTTTTCATGTTCAATTCTTAAAATAATATTAAATAGAATAAATGTAGTCACTAAAATCAATAATTCCTACTCCTTAATTCATAAGGGCTGGACAACGTATTGTAATGTCTTTCAAATCAATCAGGGGTCTCATTTTAGCAACAGCAGGCATACCACAGCTTCACACCACACAACTTTATGAGACTTAAAGTACTGAAGGCAGGAAGAAGAACTAAGATTTTTTCTTCATTTAGCACCAAAATCAGATCAAGGGCTCTTTGATGTCTGTATAAAATTATCCCATTTACTTACAATAAGAAATAGAAAATAAAATTACAATCTGTTAAAGAAAAACCAAATTCTTTTTTGTCTTACAGCACATTATTTACCATTTTTCATTTTAACTACAGTATAAACTTACCATTTTCTGTAATTCAACCATACTTATGCGCCCTGCTTCTTTCTTCATCTGATCCACACATTTCTGGGCTAAGTTTAAGTAAGCTTGCAGGTGACTACGCATCATGGCCAACCGTAATGCACACAGCAGGATTATTAACCAGAGTCGAAGAGTATCAAATGTAGCTTCTGTCATTCTACAGATCAAAAAGTTGACACAGTCCTCTCAAAGATCATATTATGCTAGCAAGCTAGTTATATGCGCTAATGTTCACCATATACACTATATTTAGCTACAGCTGGAGTTATATAGCAAAAGTACCCCACTCTGCCATAGACAAACCTATGTAATACTTTGATTTGCACAGTAGGACCAGATAAACAAATGCATCATGAAAAGCAAAGTAGTAACAGCTATCTAGAAGAAAAAAAAGTAGAGCAAAGTTGGCATCTTTTCCTCTATCTTCCCGCCTCCACGGGGAAAAAAATGGCTGTGAAATAAAAAGAGAAGTTGGGTCCTCTCAACCTGGACGCTAGGAGAGAGCAAGGAGGAGACCACTGGAGACTGACTGCCTGTGGAGCCAGCAAGTCACGACTGTGCACGGGGTGCAAAAGCAGAGTTACAGTTATTCACATGGAAATAACAAGTACTGTAATTAGTGATGTAAGAATAAATTGTTTCATGTACGCACAACTGTAAACCTACTTTGTCCCACCCTGTATTATTGGCTGAGTTTCCTCTGATATATTTGAATAAGATCTTTCACTCTGCTGAGTTCGTGTTTGAAATCACTAAAAAAATCAAGGTTCTGATACATTATGAAGCAATCAGATGCCTCAGATTCCTCTCCAATAAGCCATTTTACCAGCTATATGCTGAAGCTGGCTCAGTTTCTAAGCAATTCCTCAAGGCTAAGGTTAGAACTCCAGTTCAGATGAACCCTTAGGACATTTTTTTCAAGAAATTAGGCTACTGGTGAGGGTTCCTTAAAAGATTTTAAAAAGAAGGGGTAATTTCTGATGGACTTTTGGGGTTTACTATTTATAAAAGACCATGATTTCTGCTTTGATAAAGGATCACATTGTAAATAACCTCAAAGCAATGACTAGAGCATACTGGGCATCTATTCTAATCTCTAGGACATACTGGGCATTAATCCATGACTGTTGAAATGTGTGGAGTGATCTTCAAGGTAGACTCTGGACTGTACAAGAGTCCCCCTCCAATGTTATGATGATGGAGGTCGAATAAATGACTGTTAAACAAAGCACCTTATAAAACTTTCCCCCCAAAACAGATTCCTATACCACCCCTTCCATCCAGTTTAAACACCTAGAATAGGAACCAAAACTGCAATATGGGAGAAGTTGCCTGGGGAAATAAGTTAAAGAACAGTACAGGAAACAGAAAAGGCACAGATGTGTAAGTGTACAGTTTTGTTTGAAAATTGATGAAATGGAGATCATAAGTGGGGATGGAACAAAGGCATTATGTATGCTCTCTTTTGGTTTCCTCTTAACAAGGTCATAAGTGCACTTGGATATAAAAATCCCAGTGGAAAAGATTAGGAAGAATAAAGGAATAACATTTTATCTACAAATTTCCATTACTATGAACAATGAGAGTAAGAAGACAGTCATCTGAAACTGACAGAACACAAGATGCAAGCCCATTCACAGCCTTGAACCTTTCCAGGGGGCCAACAGACAGCACTCTGCTCCCTGAAGTTCTGCAACAAGGAGGCTTGACTTGTAGCATCCTGAAGACAGCTACTGCACAGACTTTCAGGGGGACAGATAATGGGAATGAAGGGCATACAATAAAGCAGTGAATCAAAAAAATATTTGCTCAGTTTATGAGTTCAGTATTTAGGGTAACAGTCATTAAGTAGTACCTCCTTCTTCAGATTATTTGACTTCATAAAGCTCTGGTAAGTTGATCTAATGGGGTCAGGAAGAACCCAGAGATGGGATAAAATATAATATATAGGTAAATAACAGGCAGAAGACATTTCTCCAAATTCCTGCAGTTATTCTAAATTTCACTGTATATAGTCTCCTGGTTTTCTTACAAGGTCACAGCTACACACAAACTGTTTGCTTGCATCTTATTTTTATTTATTTTTTTATGTTAAATCAGAAAACATGGGTGAATTTAAATACATTTCTGGAATGAAACTGCATTATAACCATTTTTGCTTCTGATTACAAATAAAGACCTTTCCATAACAATTTAGTCCCTATAACAGGTAAAATACCTGTCACTTGCTTTCTTCTTTGTCACGTTTTCTTCAATTGATAGGCAGACATTCTTTCTCAATCTATCACATACATTTTGAATTTTAAACAAAAATTAAAAATTTTTTTATTTTTGTTTGTCAGACCATAACATTAAATGAGATGTTACAGTCTGACAAATAGAAAATAAGATGGAGTAGAAACAAAGCTGCAATTCTGTTTGAATTACTTAAAAATGGGTAGAAATGGGGTGGAACAAAGGGAAAAAAGCTATAGGAAGAAGATCTTTGGTCATCATGCATAACACATTTTTCCTATAATTTAATATACATACAAGAAAAAATTCTTTATCTCCATTTTTTTTGTATTTTTCTGACATGAAAAGCAGAGGCAGAGAGACTCGCAGCCCGACCGTGATCCACTCGGCAAGCCCACTAGGGGGCAATGCTCTACCCATCTTGGGCGTTGCTCCATTACAACCAGAGCCATTCTAGTGCCTGAGGTGGAGGCCATGGAGCCGTCCTCAGTGCTTGGGCCAACTTTGCTCCAGTGGAGCCTTGGCTGCGGGAGGGGAAGAGAAAGAGAGAGAGAAAAGGGAGGCAGAAGGGTGGAGAAGAAGATGGGTGCTTCTTCTTGGTGCCCTGACTGGGAATCGAACCTGGGATGTCCACATGCCGGGTCGACACTCTACTACTGAGCCAACCAGCCAGGGCCTATTTCCATTTCTTTTAAGCATGGTATTTGCTACTAACCTGCACCAAGTTTAGTTAAGCTAAAAGTGACACATGAATGTTGGCATAACCACTAACTGCTTTATATACACCAAACTGACTGAATAACCTTAGCCAAATTATTTAACTTCTAAGTCTATTACTTCATCTATAAAATGAGATGAGAACAGCAATCACAACAAAATTATTGTAACAGTAAGAGATAAAATATGTAAAAGTATCAATACTTAACATAATAACTAATATTTGATGGATACATCAAAAATGCCAGTTTCCTGATTCCTAATTAAATTAAGAAAATGTAAAATCAGAGAACATAGTAACAGAAATTTAAAATCAAACTTCTTTGACCAAATTTTAAAGAAAGACCCGGAATGCTTTCAGCATAAATGACATGAGTTAGAAGTTTCTCTCAGATTCTGTCTAGAACCCTAGATCTTAAGATATATACCCCCCTCCACCAAATACAAGCGAAGTTTATTTAGAAAGACACAGAGGTAGAAGTGAACCATGGAAGAAGTGAGCCAGCTGGGCTGAAAGCGCTCAGGGAGTAATTTACAGAGGCACATCTCCTTTAGACTTAGAGCTTAGGAGGCATGCCTGGGGGAAGAAGGAAGGAAACTGGAAAGGCTCAAGCACGCTCCAGAGAGAGAATGAGTCAGTTTTAAGTACTGAGTGAATCTGTTATGTTAAAAATTACCACTGAGGCTTACTTCTGCGGGGGAGAAAAAAACATTGTAACTTCTGTGGATACTTCCCTAGCTTAATAAGATTGATTAACTCTTTTAAAAAAGTTATGGTCATCAATGGTTATATAATTCCAAGACAAATATGTACCAGGATGTGAAAGAAATAGATAAAATACATACTGTGGAGTCAATGACTAGTCAAGGTTTTCTATTTTACTTTTGATGAAACAAAACAATGAAAGGAACATTTATTAAGCACTTAATTCATCTAGCTGCATTACATGTGTTTTCATTTAATTCTAATGATAACTTTATGAGATAGATGCTATTATCTTCATTTTCCAGATGGGGAAATTGAGGCTCAGGGAAGTTAAATAATCTCCCTCAAGTGACAGTTTTAGTGGAGATCAGAACTGGGGTTGAAACCAACTCTGTATAAATCTTTCTATTACTGTTAACATCATTTTGCAAGGCTGATAATGAGTTAATATATCAAGTACAGTTATTAATGCCTTTTAATAAATTGTTTCTATGTCTTCCTGCCATCTTCTTCTGTTAAAATATATTTGTCTAACTATGGAAATGACTTTATAGTAGTTAAAATGTTAAAAAATTATTTTTAAATTTTGATAGGTATGATGATAATATTGTTATATAGAAAAATGTCCTTACTTTTAGGTGTACACAGCACATAGGAAAAAATGTTATGCTTCTAATTTACTTGAAAAACCACATAAAAAAACCCAAAACAAAACAAACAAAAAAAGGTGAAGCAAACATGGAAAATGTCAAATAAAATAGAAGCTTCATATATGAATTTCAACTTATACTTAAAAGAATTGCACAAGTTATCTTAACAGAAACAATGACACGGCAATAGAAAAATGTCAGAAAACTGGACAGTAAGTGAAAAAGGAGAAAAACCTACCTGTATATAAAATAATTTTAATGCAGGGTAATAATCATTCATATTCATTAATAAAGATCACAAGAGATTAAATGATAACCTATAGCTTCAATTTTATAACACCTTTTAGCATTTCTATTGTTTTAAAAATAGCGTCCTGATATTCTCCTTAAAAACTTAAATACAGTAGATAGCATTTTTGATTGTATAATAAAATAAAAATTTTACCCCCAAAATACCCATACTTACAAAGGGACACTTTCTTTCCCCAATGGTGGGTTCATAATGTAGTCTTTGGTGATTGGTTTTACCCAGAGCAGAACCATAAACAAAGGTGCCAAGAAGTTGATATGAAGTAATGTTCTGAAAGAATGTAAGAAATAAATATAAAAAACCAGAAACAAAATACTCCGATAAACTACAGAAAATTAGACTTACAAAATGAAGACAAAACTTATTTGCAATATTCTATGTACTTAAGATTATTTTATATTTATCATGATCGCTTATCACTGATTTGAGCCCTTGCAAAACTACTTCATTTTCTTAATTTTTCAGATAAGAAAATTTAGATCCAGGCAAATTGAATGACTTGCTCATGGCAATATTACTGACAAGAGGCAGAACTAGCACTAAAATCTAATTCTGTTCACTTCTAGTGTTAACAATCCCCTCCTACCTTCCTGATTTAATACAGTTACTTAAATGATTCTCTGACTACATAGTCATGAATTCAAAGAATTTTCAGTATGCAGTGGTCATCTTTTGATACTTGCAGTGTAGGTGAAACAAAATGCCTCATTATTTCCAAGTAAGAGATAGTGATTAGCAATGTCCATAATACCAGAAGGCACATGGCAGATGAAACATATTGCAACAACCAATAACTGAGGAAACTTTCAATATGTAATGATCATGTATATTGTTCTGATTACATTGTTAAAATCATAAATGAATCACATATTTTTATTTCTTCTTGGAGTATTATAAACATACATGAAGTTAATTTTCCTATCCTTTACTAACTAAAAAAATTTACATCACTCCTAACAAGGAAATATACCTCAATACAGCAAAATGTTTCAGGTATGAGTTATTACTTCACTGTCACCTACTGTCTCAAGTTTGTTCCTTACAGAGATAGATGACTAGTAGGGATTTTTCTTATTTTAGAAAAAAGACAAAGCCTTCAGATTATTTAATTACCATGTACTGCTTTCATTATTTACCAGACTGAAGGTTAAACTGGAGGATTTTAAACACACATACACACGCACACACACACACACACTTGAATATACCACTGCAGTGAAAATGACAGTAATGTATGTGTGGAAGCAGGGCTGGGGCTGGGAACCATGAACACCCAACACGGAGAGGTGGAACTCGGGCTCTGAGCTCTGGCGTGTAAACAAATACTAGTAGGTGGCCACCGGTGTGAGGAGAATGCTGCTCTTTGGGCCAGTCATGCTACTCTTACAACAGAACTCGACTGCCCACACCCCTGTATGTGGTGAGCGCTACAACACAATGCGGGAGAGCGGGTGCTACAATAAAATGAAAATAAAACTCCAAATCACCAAAGTTAAAAAATCTTAAAGAGAAGCCATGCTTTAGTGAAAAGGAAACTAAAATGTGCCTCCACCGACCCCAAACCAGAAGGAAATGTTTTAAATGCTTTTATAAAGTGATTCGTCCATCCCACAGGCTGGGTAAGCCACTGGGGATGGGGGAAGAAAGCAGCAGTACTAACATGCAGTGTTGCTAGGGAACACTCTAGTAGTCAGGAACAGCCCACAGCAGTCTCAGTAGCTAATGAAGAATCCCCATCCACCCACCCTGTCAGCTTATTTAAATCATTAAGACTGGGGGGTTAGTGGACTGAAGTGTAAGTGTTGAGAAGGGGAGAGAGCCAGGTTTTGTTTTAAAATAAGCCATTAGAGAGACTGATGGTGGGAGAAAGGCAGGATGTAGCCAAGAGCATGCTGAGTAAGAGGAGGGAAAAGAGAAATGAAGGAGAGTGGACTGGGAGGTGAGAATAAGTAAACACACACGGTACTATGCAAAAAATGGAGTTGAGGAAACCAGAGTCTCTCAAAAGTAAATAAAAATGACACAGGTAAGAGAGCTATAAATGTAAAAGGACTAGAGAATCAGCATCATTATGTTTGGGTTTTTAAAGGCAGAAATGTTAGAAAATTATCACTCAGAACTTAATGCCTATATATGCATATATCAATAAGGGCTATTCTTATGAAAACATATAAGGACCATACATCAACATGGGCTTCTCCTGCAAAGCAGAAAGATGAGATGGGAATCTGGATGTAGGTATGTCCTGGAAATATAACCCTGTCATTCTGGCAAGGTGTTGACATCAACAAAAAACCATTGATGACAACCACAAAGAATACAGTAAATGGCCTTTGAACTTTATCTATATTTTCAAGTATGATTTCTCCATTTGAGAATTAAAATAGAATTTGATCGTTAAAAGCAGTCTATGATATTTGACACTATACAGTACTAACAATCCCAAAATAAAACAATGCATCATTTTAACAAGTTGTACAAATACTTACATGTGCAGATTTTACTTTCAAAACTTTTTAAAAAATTTTAAATAATATTAAATTTTAAATAAAATTATTTATACAAAATTTAAATAAAATATTCCATAGATTCTTTGGTTCAGTTTTAGAGATTACAGTATCATAAATTGACCTGAGTTAAAAAGAATTAACATAAATAATGACATTTCCATTTTAAGTAGGTAAAACAATTTAGCAACTGATGTTAAATTTTTTTAAACCAGGACTTAAAAACTAGAAGTGAATAAAAAAAATTTGCTTATAGTAGAAAGAGGAAGTAATGTAATATCAAATGGTTATTTATTAATTTTCAATATAATATGATTTCATTACAATAATATACCTTCATTAAGATGAAAAACATATATTTATCTGCATGTGCTTATGTACATTTTCCGCTTACTGTGTAATTTTTTCTGTTGCCAAATTCAGTGCATCCAGATGCATTTGAGCCAGCCGTAATCCCGGAAATGTCAAAAAAGCCCCAATGAGTGAACAGATAATAGCCAGGAAAAATTTGAAAGTAAGTTTTGAAACAGGACCCCTAAAAAATAAAAATTGTTTTAAAAACTCTTAAGTTTTTAAAGTTAACTTTCTAGGAATATTTATTTTCTGTAATCAACCATTTAAATAGCCACAGTAACAACAGTAATGCACAAAGAGTAAACTTCTACAAAAAAGACTGTGGTTATTCAATTATCTATAATAGATTTTAGCAAAATAAAAATTAAATCAGGATCTCTTTAGCCACATTTGTAACAATCCAACCTACATTCAACTTAGAATTTGATATGTGACTCAGATATAAACTTGGTTTAATTTCTGGTGACAGAAGAAATAAGTCAAGTCCAATTAAAAAATAAAAAATTCTATGTAAGATAGTAATTTTATACAAATGTAATAATTATAAGAATATTTCTAAAAGTGATGGTCCTACTTAAAAATAAAAACCTCTTTTCATTGATTAAAAAACAAAGAACCGGCCCTGGCCAGTTGGCTCAATGGTAGAGCGTCAGCCTGGCGTGCAGGAGTCCCGGGGTTTGATTCCCAGCCAGGGCACACAGGAGAAGCGCTCATCTGCTTCTCCACCCCTCTCCCTCTCCTTCCTCTCTGTCTCTCTCTTCCGCTCCTGCAGCCAAGGCTCCATGGAGCAAAGTTGGCCTGGGCGCTGAGGATGGCTCCATGGCCTCTGCTTCAGGTGCTAGAATGGCCCTGGTTGCAATAGAGCAATGCCCCAGATGGGCAAAGCATCGCCCCCTGGTGGACACGCCGGGTGGATCCCAGTCGGGCGCATGCGGGAGTCCGTCTGACTGCCTCCCCGTATCCAACTTCAGAAAAATACAAAAAACAAAAACAACAAAAAAACAAAAACAACAACAAAGAACCTCTTATAATGCTTGATTGAAAAAAACTTACTGAGATTCTAAACCTTGCTTTTCAAGAAACTGCATCGCACTGTCTGAAAAATTTGTAAACCCTGTAGGGAAAGAAAATTACTCTTATCAGTGGGGTAAAATACAGTATATTTCTTTGGAAATAAAATGCTAGAAAACAGAGCATTTTAGATTTTGAAGTGACTAGTTTTGCTGTTTCATGTGCTAATTAGTATGCCCTAATGCAATAAAATTTGGTTATTAGCAGGAACAGTCTTTGGAAACATCCCTTTGATATCTGTATATTCCATAAGTGTGCATAAAATTTGCATTAAGATTTGCATCTTTATGGATATGAGTAAACTTTAGCATTACAGAAACTCATTTAACTATAAGAAAAAATGGGGAAAGAGTAGCATTTCTAGAGAAAGGTAACAAAATACTTAACTAAAGCAAAAAACAAAATAGAAGATCTTACTTTGGAATAATAAAGTTAATTATTTAGGACATTACAGAATATGCACCTCTAACATAATTTTAAAAACTTATCTGATGTAAAACATATTTAAATATTAAATTAAAAATATTAACACTAGATAAAACTGATTTTTGAAGTTGTATAAAATTTTTACCTGTTTCGAGTCCAAATTCCAGATAGTTTTCTGTTACAATCAAGACTGCCATTGCTTTAACGAAGAAAAAAAATCCAAAGGTAACACAGACTGATTTTTCACCACCATCTTTTACTTTAAAATAGTGTGTAGTTAATGAAAATAGAACTTTGCTGCAGAAGGAAAAGTTCAGGAAAAAACCACAAATAACTTTGTGGGAGTTAAACACAACCCATCTTTACAGAACTTGAATTCCAATAAAATTTGACTACATTTATTTTGATTTTTTTTTTGACTACATGCTTATATACAAGGTGCCCTCTGGAAAGAGATAAAAAAAAATAATGAAAATCTGAATAGTCCTCTAGGATATAGTATTTAAAAATATAAAGCAAATTTAAGTGAAGTTCATAACTAATGAAAAATGCATATACACACATTAAGTTGTAATTAGAAAAAGATGTATTTCTAGTTTTTCTGACTCAAATTTTACGAGGAAGTTATTATAATAATTTTATGACAGGTTCTCAGTGACATGAAAAGCCAAGATAGAGGTTATATTAGGGAACTATCTTTTATTGGACATGTTTATTAAGTAGTTTATATTTAGAATTATACACAGAAACACAAATCACAGGAATCAGCTGTAAGTCACTCAATAACTCAAAATTTGAGAATTCCTAATGCCCACTGATAAGCTGTGGTACAAAACTAAGTATCAGGTTCAACATATCACTGTTTGATTACACAAGAAAATTCTAGAAAACAAGTTCCAGTTGAGTACTCAAAAACAGACCTATTAAAAATATTAAAATATTTTCATTTTATATGAAAAAAATAAAGAGATTTTATCTGAATTCCCCCTCACTAATTAGTCAAATCAAGATTATATCAAAGGACAATCCAAACTAGACTGCAGATTTCCATTATACCAAATCAATCTCCTTGAAAGCATAAACCCAACAAACAAAATAGGTGCTTGGCAAAAAAATATAGAAGAGCATCTATTACATAAATGATAAGTCAAGCACGGAAAACAGTAACAACTGTCACATAGTACTTGCTAAGTGTGAGGCATTACCAGTTAACTCATTCCATCCTCACTTTAGCTAGCTATTATCACTACTTGACAGATAAAAAAAAAAAAAAACCCAAAACTGGAACAGATAGGTGAAGTAACTTGCCCAAAATCACACAGCTAGATTAGAGGCAGTTGGGTTTTTTTTATCTAGGCAGTCTGCATCCAGAGTCTGTTCACTTAACAACTTATTATACAGCTTCTTCCAAACTGTATGCAGCATATAAGTAATAATGATAATTTAGCAGTCACACATGAAATCTTTTAAAATAGAGCTCCATGACAGAAGCAAACAGTTCAAATATTCTCATAATCAGAAGAATCCTTATTCAGGAAAGGCTGGGCAAGAATAAGGTCGCTCACCCTTACTCTTTAAAAGAAAGCTGTCCTTTGTTGCTGTATTTAAAAACCACTAATATAGTTATTCCCATTCTCCATTATTAGATACTATGTAGGATACTGGATATAAATCTAGAATCCCAGCTTATCCAAGCTAGCACCTACCCTAAGTTAGCCAACTTGAAGGTTTTAAAGGTGGATGACTTTTTGGCATCTTTCAAATGGAACATAAAAACAGAAATAAATCACTACTAGAATGTAAACTCCACTATATCAAGAATTCTTGTCTCTTATTCACTGCTGTAGTTAGAGCACCAAGAAGAGTGCCCGTCACTCAATTGGTGAATAAATTTTGCCACACAAATAATGTTTTACACAGTAGTTTTAGGTAAGCTTAAAGAGTCCTAATTATATGCTTTAATGGTAAATAGACCTTTTTAAGAACAATATAAAAAACTGTTTCTCTGGGACAATATACTCAAAGTAGAAAACAATATAGAAAACATTTTTGTCTAAGATCTTTTATCGTTGGTAATAAAAATACAAATTATTTTCCACTCATAGTTATACATTTAAAAGATTTTCTGAGTTTTATAAAGACTAAAACTTGGATAGATAGTTCCCCCTTTAAAATGTCAACGACAAAAATTCAAAGTACAGGAATAGCTCTTCCTGACCCACCTATTCCTGGGGCATCCAGGACCTCAGAACCCTGTGTGACTGTGATAAGAAGATCTTCACTAACCTCTGTTAGTCAAGTACGTGATTTTTTTTTAATTGAGAGAAAGGGAGGCTGAGAGACAGACTCTCGTATGTGCCCCAACCTGGATCCACCTGGCATGACCCCAATGGGGTGATGCTCTGCCCATCTGGGGCTGTAGCTGTGTTGCTCAGCAACAGAGCTATTTTTAGCATTTAAAGTGAAGGCTACTGGAACCATCCTCGGCACCCAGGGCCAACTCACTCAAACCAAAAGAGCCATGGCTGCAGGAGAGAAAGAGAATGATAGAGAGAAAGAAAGAGAGAGTGAGAGAGAAGGGAGAGGGGTAGAGAAGCAGATGGTAGTTGCTTCTCCTGTGTGCCCCGATTGGGAAATTGAACCCAGGACATCCACATACCAGGTGATGCTCTACCACTGAACCAACTGGCCAGGGCCAACACCTCAATTTTCAGTGAGTATCATCATTTACCTGCCTTTCAATTTCCTCGCCTTGTTTAATTCCACTCTAATTAAGCTCTCTATCACACAAATATCTCTACTTTTTCAGATACCATGATCTAAGATAGATACTTTCTCAAGTTTGTTTTCATAATTAGTATGATGTTCTTTGAAAAAAATATGATCTTGTATGCTACATTATAGACCAAATAAACTTTCATGGGCTAAGGGGGTCATTTATAGAATTATTTTTCTAAGAAGAAAAAAATCATTTAATTTCCAAGCATTTCAAAATATAACCTAAATCTCACTCATTGCCTGAGGGCCCAAAACCCAGGTTGAGAAACCACTGCTCCATTTTTACTAAATATTGATAACAGAATCTATAAATGTACAATTCCCAACTCATTTACTTACACTAAAAAGCAAAATAACATCTTTAGACAAAACTGGTATCAAAAGACCAAAATGAAATTTCTCAAAGATGATACCCACTACCAAACTTTGTTACTACAGTAAAAATTTTAGGCTTTGCGGGCCATATACAGGCTCTGTAGCATATACTTCTGTTTTTTAATTTCTCTAAACAATTAAAAATTTTAAAAACCATTCTCAGCTCAAGAGCTGTACAAAAACAGAATGCAGTTCACAGCAAGCCAGTTTACCAACCCCTGTACGAAAGCCTAGCCTCTTATATAAAGGACGAGACAAAGGGCAAGGGGGGAAAGTCACTTCGAGAAAAGAAGGATGATAAAGACAGCAGAATTTATCTCCCATATATATAGATATACATGTCTTTTGATACATAAGCTATCTACATGTTATACAGGAGGTCCTTGGGTTACAACAGTCTTGACATAATGATGTTTCGAGTTTACAACGCTCACTCTCATAGAAACTTATAAAAATTTGAGACGTGTTTCCGTTTACGCTGTTACCGTTGTACTTACAGACTAAGTGGGTGAACTAGTTTGGTTGTGTGTGGTAGAAGAATATGCTGTAATGCGACGTATGAGTGAGGAAGCTGGCGTCCCCTAGTACACTTACCTACACCATCCGTTTGTGTTGTTTTGTTTGGCAACTTTTTGGCCCTTATCATGGCTCCTAAACTAAAGTCAGAGTCTTCAGATGGTAGTGCTTTGAAGAGGAAAGCCATCACGATGGAAGTGAAATGAGATATTTTAAAGAGATCAGAAAAAGGAGAATCAGCCACATGCTAGGCTTTAGCTGCCCTACCGTAGCCACAATGATCAAGGATAAAGACCATATATATCCTAGAGCATGTAAAGGGATCAGTCCCTATGAAATCAACTGCAATTAGTAAACAGCCAAGTGGCATAATGATTGAGATGACAAGATTGCTAGTTTTCTGGCTGGAAGACCAGCATCAGTGGCATATGTTAGTTTAATGTTGATTCAGGAGAAGGCTAAAAGATATTTGAGGCAAAAAAAGTTAAAAGGGGGAAGAGTGAACAGGGGGAAGAGAGTGAAGAGTTTGTAGTGAGTAGGGGTTGGTTCATGTGTTTCAAAGCTCATGCCAGCTTGCATAACCTGGCATGAGGTGCAGGGTGAAGCTAGTGGGGATGAGAAAGCAGCAAGCGAATTTCCTAATAGGTTGGCTGAATTAACCAAAGAGGGGGGTTTCTGTGCTAAACAAATGTGGAATGTTGACGAGAGGCCTTTTTTGGAAGCGTCTGCCTAACAGGACCTACATCACCAAGGAGAGGACAGCACCAGGCCATAATGGTGGCAAGGAGAGGTTGACTTTGCTTCTCGGAGGGAATGCTGAAGGGGATTTCGAACTCAAGCTGCTGTTGGTGTACCAGGCAGAGAATCTAAGGGCACTACAGGGCAATTTGGAAGGGTCCACTGCCTGTCGTCTGGAGGTCTAACAAGAAGGCATGGGTGACGCTTCAGATTTTTGAGTAGTGGTTTCCCAGACATTTTGTGTCAGCACTGTTAGCAAGAGCCAACCTTTTAAGGTATTGCTAGTGCTGGACAATACCCCTGGTCACCCTTCCCACATGAATGATTTTAACCCTACTGTCAAGGTCGTTTACCTTCCACCTAATACACTGCCCTTTTACAGCCCATGGACCAAGGTGTCATTGCCTCTTCAAGGCCTGCTACCTCTGGAGGACATTTTCTGTGGCCCTTAATGCAATTGAAAAGGATAAGAACACTCAAAGACTTTCGGAAGTCTTAAAACATTTACAATGCTGTACAAAACATTGCTTTTGCCTGGAATGAAGTGAGGTGAACAAACTTAAATGGTGTGTGGAAAAAACTGTGTCCCCAGTTTCTGTATGACTTCCATGGCTTTGAGGAGTGGTGGAGGCTGTTACAGAGGAGGCTGTTGCCATGGGTGACAGCTTAATTTGGAGGTAGAGGCTGAAGATGTCAGAGCTCCTGGCGTCAAATGGAGAGGAGTTATCTGCTGAGAACCTCATTCAGCTGGTGAAGCAGCTGATTGAATAGGAAGAGACAGAAATCCAAGAACCCAAGAGATTTACTACCAAGGGTTTGGCAGAAGGATTTTCTAAGGTAGAGGATGGGTTGGCAATATTTCAGGCTGAGGACCTCAGCAATGACAGACTCAGTAAGGTCTACAGAGCTGTATGGATGCCTTGCAATGCTATAGGCAGATTTTGGAAGAGAAGAAGTCATTAACCTTCCAGACTAACTTGGACCAATTCTTTAAGAAGGTAGAGAGGCCTGCATCAGATCCTGTACCCTCTATATCAGCTGCTTCTCGAGATGAAACACCTGTAGTACAGGTAGAATCATCTCCAGCATCTCCTACATATTCTTTAGGCAATCCTGATTCCCCTGACCCAGTATCCCCAGCTCCTTCTGCAGGTTCTCCTGCCTCTCCAGCTTCCTCCTCCCAATAGGCCACTCTCTCCCACCTTGCAATGCCCCTTCCAGTGTGCAAGCCAGCCACAAGAATAAAGCTTTTTTTTTTACACTTTTTTTGTAATTTTTTTGTTATTACAGTACAGTATACTTGTCCTTTTCCTTTTCCTGTGGCTTAGTTGTGTTTTTATGTTCTAGATAATGATTTTACAACTGTGTTAGTTAAGATAGGTAAGTGACTTAGGCTAGGGTGTGTTTTGACTTACACCAAAATTCAGGTTATGTCACTGTTGTAGGAATGGAACTATGTCGTAACCTGAGGACCCCCTGTGCATCTATATTTCATAAAACTAAAGATAAATTTATCTTTCACACAAGCAAGATGCTACAAAAAATAAATGGTTAGATATAAAAAATAAGCTCAAAAATTAAGAATAGAATAGGCAAAATTTTTTAAACTAGATTTGAAATATACACTTGAGCAGAAGTTCCATCAAGCACAAAGGGTATTAAAATGAGAGGACCAGTCCGGGGAGTTAAACTATCTGACTATCAAGAAAGAGTAAGAGAAGTGGAGTGGGTGAGATTACAGAAGGAAAGAAATTATCAGACATGAAAAGAAACAATTTCCAAACTCAAAGTTTCCAAATTAAAAGAGCCTACCAAAAGCCCAACACAAAGAATGAAAAAAAATTTCCAACAAGGTACATAATCATGAACCTTGAGAAACTAGATAGTTAAAAACTTCCTGAGAAGGAAAACAATGCAAAACAAGTCACACGCAAAAGATTAAATATCATGACATTGTATTTTTTTTCTTTAAAAAATTTTTTTAATCAGTTTTATTTATTAAGTATTCAATTTTCAGAGAGGAGAGAGAGAGAGAGAGAGAGAGAGAGAGAGAAGGAAAGGGGGAGGAGCAGGAAGTGTCAACTCCCATATGTGCCTTGACCAGCCAAGCCCAGGGTTTCGAACCGGCAACCTCAGTGGTCCAGTTCGACGCTTTATCCCACTGCGCCACCACAGGTCAGGCTATGACACTGTATTTTTTAAGAGACACTTTTGAGGTAGAAAACATTGGAGCAATATCTTCAAAATTATGAAGAAAAGTATTGACAACTTAGAATTACTGATGCAATAAATGAAAGTACGTAGAGCATTTAGGCATTTTCAAAACTGTGAAGTCTAAAGCTAGTTAGTTACCTTACTTGCACACTTTGGCCGAAAGCTCCAAAACATTTGAACAAACCAAGATACAGAAAAACACTGAATCCTGAATAAGGCTATTGGAGACTGAACTTGGAAGAAAAAGAAAGAAAGTCCTACACTGACAACAAAAGTCAGCCCCAGGAGGACAGTTGTAGAGCAGGCCCAAAGAGCAACCAGTCCAGATAAAAGTCAGAGAAATTGAGGTCTCTAAGAAAAGTACCTCAATAAAAATTAAAAAATAAAACTAATCCAAGCTATAAGTGACTTTGAGAAAAATTTATTGAAAAGCTAGTGGAATTAATAACAGTAAAAAAAATAAGTAAATTTATAAAAACCATTAATTAATGAAAAAATTGCAGAAGCTATAATAATACCTTATACTGCTCACATATATATTTATGTAGGGATAGATTACTAAATACTGATTTTAGAAAAAATTGTGAACTAACTACATTAAAAACATAAAGGAAAAGAAGCAGAGGATGGCACTGTTTAAGAAAGAAAAATCCTGTGCTGTTCAGGTAGCTCAGTTGGGTAGACTAGAGCATCATCCCAATATGCCAAGATGGCGAGTTTGATCCTCGGTTAGAATCAACCAAAGAATGTATAAATAAGTGAACAAATCGATGTGTTCCTCTCTACCATAATTGATGAATTAGTAGTATAAGTATTATATTTTACTTATATTTTTTTATTGATTTTAGAGATAGGGGAGAGAGAGAGAAATACTGATTTCTTGTTCACTTCCTCATGCTTTCATTGTTTGATTCTTGTATGTACCCTGACAGGGGATCAAACCCACAACCTTGGCATATGAGGACAACACTCTGACCAACTGAGATACCCAGCCAAGGCAAACATTACATTTCAAAATATGTAGATTTTTAAAAAGATATTATTTATTCATTTTAGAGAAGGGGGAGAGAGAGAGAGAAAGAAAGAGAGAGAGAGAGAGAGAGAGACAGAGAGAGAGAAGGTGGGGAGGAGCGAGAGAGAAGGTGGGGAGGAGCAGGAAGCATCAACTCCCATATGTGCCTTGACCAGGCAAGCCCAGGGCTTGCTTGCATTTTTTTTTCTTTTTTTACAGAGACAGAGAGAGGGATAGATAGGGACAGACAGACAGGAACGGAGAGAGATGAGAAGCATCAATCATTAGTTTTTCGTTGCGACACCTTAGTTGTTCATTGATTGGTTTTGCATATGTGCCTTGACTGTGGGGCTACAGCAGACCGAGTAACCCCTTGCTTGAGCCAGCGACCCTGGGTCCAAACCAGATGAGCCTGCGCTCAAACTGGCAACCTTGGGGTCTCAAACCTGGATCCTCTGCATCCCAGTCTGACACTCTATCCACTGTGCCACCACCTAGTCAGGCAAGCCCAGGGCTTTGAACTAGTGACCTCAGTATTCCAAGTTAATGCTTTATCCACTGTGCCACGACAGGTCAGGCTAAAACATAGATTTTTAAAAGCTAGCTAAACAGGATCGGAAGTAGCAAGGGGGTAGAGAAGGAAACTTTAAAATTTTAATATAGCCCTTTCAGTACTTTTGTCTACATAAGCTATATATACACATTATTTAATAAAAGATACCATTTTAGAAAATTCAAAACTTATATTATAATAAAGTTTTGCTTTACAATGTTCCCTGCAATCTGGATAAAAGTACATTATATCCTGGAGTTTAACAGAACCTAAAGTATGTACAAATTCACTAAGTATAAAGTACGTCTGTATCTCATACTAATCTTTTCAAACATATGTACTGAGATTTCCACATCCTAAGAATTAAAAGATTGAAATGTTAATGACAATTAATGTTAACCACCTACTAGAACTGTGTTTTATGCTTGTGAAACACTACTAACATAAAAATGTAGTATTTCAATACAGTTTAATCTTCCACTTGCAAAGACCTGATCTATAATACGCCCAGAACAGAATAGAACAAGTATTTAATCTATTTTATAGAGAAGTAAACAAGCAGTTCTTCCAAGAGTTATATTCTCCCACCAGAAGGGAAAAAATCTGAGTATTTTTCAGCAATAACCCTAGTGCCTAAAGGATTATTCCTAGCCAAGAAGTTAAACAAAGATTTACTGAACCAATTGAAGTCTACTTTGGGATTTTATTTTGCAGAACTGTCATCACATTTCAACTCAAAACTCAACTACTTGCTCTACCAAACTTTTAGAGCAACATGTATATTATTCCATCTATATGAAGCCCAAATATATAGTAGTACATGCGGTGGACTTCTAAAAAAAATTGACTTTTTTTAAAAATTATGTGAGAGACTGGGAGGCAGAGAGACTGACTACACCCAGACTGGGATCCACCCAGCAAGCCCCATACCGAGATATGCTCTGCCCATCTGGAACCGCAGCTCTGTTGCTAAGCAACCAAGCCATTTCAGCGCCTGAGGTGAGCCCATGGAGCCATTCTCAGTGCCAGGGCAACTTTGCTCAAACAATTTGAGCTATGGCTGCAGGAGGGGAGAGAGAGAGAAAGAGAGAGAAAAAGAGAGGAGGAGGAGGAGTGGAGAAGATGGTCACTTCTCCTGTGTGCCCTGACGGGGAATCGAACCTGGGACTTTCACACGCAGGCTGGCGTTCCACCGCTGAGCCAACTAGCCAGGGCCAAAATAACTTTCATTAGCATTAGATATATCATATTATAATCTGGCTCCCTTTTTTACTCTTTTTTAAATGTTTATTTATTTTTATTGATTTTAAAGAGAGAAAGGGAAAGAACAGGAGAGAGACAGGGACATCTGTTCCTGCATGTACCCTGACCAGGATTGAACAAACAACCTCTGTGCTTCAGGATAATGCTCTAAGCAACTGAGCTATCCAGCCAGGGCTAATCCGGCTTCCTTTTTAAGAAACAAGAGAAATAACCACACTGTGGTATCCCATCTGGAGTCACTCACTGACAACTATGGTTAACTTTATTTTGAAATCACTTGTTGAGACTTCCTGTACTAGCTAAGATAGTAACACAGTTTCTTGTTGAGCTATTTATTCAATTTCTCTAATACCTACATAAGAATTTTTTTTTTTTTTGTATTTTTCTGAAGCTAGAAACGGGGAGAGACAGTCAGACAGACTCCCGCATGCGCCCGACCGTGATCCACCCAGCACGCCCACCAGGGGGCTACGCTCTACCCACCAGAGGGCGATGCTCTGCCCCTCCGGGGCGTCGCTCTGTCGCGACCAGAGCCACTCTAGCGCCTGGGGCAGAGGCCAAGGAGCCATCCCCAGCGCCGGGACATCTTTGCTCCAATGGAGCCTCGGCTGCAGGAGGGGAAGAGAGAGACAGAGAGGAAGGAGAGGGGGAGGGGTGGAGAAGCAGATGGGCGCTTCTCCTGTGTGCCCTGGCCGGGAATCGAACCTGGGACTTCTGCACGCCAGGCTGACGCTCTACCACTGAGCCAACCAGCCAGGGCCAAGAAATTGTTTTGAAATAATCAAAATTCTTTTATGTTCTAATATCATAAATATGCTTACTAACAGTAATAAGTTATTCACATAGAAAAATAAACTATACCTGAAATACTATAGGAATTGATTTCTAAATAAAATTTCTCTGGCAGCTATTTCCTTTGAATGTGTTTCTTAAAAATCTGTCCACAATTTCCAAATAAATTAGACAGGATCTTTTCCCTCTTATACATAAATATAACATGATAATGTTAACATTTGATAATATACCAAACTAAGGCTTCTATATTTACAGACATGTATAACAAAAAAACACTAAGTAAAATTATGGAATTTTTTTATTTATGCCTTTGTGGAAATAATGGACAAGTAAGTACCTTCACTATGAGTAAACTCTCCCCCCACCTTTATCCTTCTATTATTATTTTCATAGATCATTCCTAAAGAACATACTAGTAAATATTCAAAATTGCATATGCAAATAGTCATTTTCTTTTTAATAATTTTCCCCTTTATTAACTCTTCAGTCCTAGTTGAATGGACCACCTACTTTAAGTGCTAACTTATTTTGCTTTATATTACAAAATCTCAATCTTTAAAGTAAATGGAATGTTAGGGGTAAAATTAATTTTTTCTTCTACATGGCTAATATTTTTAAAGTTCTAATATATCAATGTATTTTTGCAATTTGAATTTAGCCATAAAATACAAAAACTATAATAGAAAAAAAATCATGGACAGTCATTCATTAAAAAGTACTTTAAGTTTATTTATCTTTGAGGTGGAAATAAAAGCTCTCAAATCATCAACAGGATTAATTTTTAGTTCTAAAATGGCAAATTTCTCTCAAATCTAGAATAACAAATAAAAAATACTTATGAAAGCATTAATATATTTTAACTTAGTATTTACATTGCTTGAGAGACCCAATTCTTGTATTAAGAAACTGTCTTCTATACCTCAATATTTTGAAATTATTCAAGATATTTTATCAATGCTTTTTTGAGAAAGAAACAGAACAAGATAATATTCTAAGAAATATTTTGTTGCCAATAGACAAATCTATAGTCTCCTAAGGAATAAACACAGAGGTTTTCAGAAGTTTCTCAAAATTGCACAAAATTATCATTAAAATAGATCACGTTTTGACTCATCTAAGTGATATTCATGTAAACTGAAAGTTTTTCTACAGTTAAAACTTATATGCTTGTTTTTGCTACTACTAACAATAAAGAACCTGTTTAACCTATTCAAATGGTTAAACCTCCCACATCTATTTTTCCATATGAAAAGGCAACCAAAATACCAAAATGAATTATACTAACATGCATTCTCACCACAAAGAAACTATACCAAGTATCTGCTATAGTACGTACATTGAAAAGTAGCAATTACATCAATCATTATGATCTAGCAAGTAAAATCATTTTAAAAACAATCTGATCCTGTTTTCCAATATTAAAAAGAACAAAACAACTAACTTGGATAATTTTTAACAAAAATTTTCTCATATTTTCTTTGAGATAAAGGTTTAATTCATATATTGTTAAAAAAAAAGAAACAGAACCTAAAATTATCTCAATAAGCCAAAAACCACTATACATATATGTAAAACTACTTTCCACAAGAAGCATATAGCCAGCCAGCCTCAACCTAGCCAGACTTCGGACTGAAATAATAGCCAAAGATTTCTGAAAGCATAATACATATGCTTTATTTAAAAATAAAAGCAAGCAAACAAACAAACAAAAAAACAACTATTATCTAATCTTCTGGATTGAAATAAAGCAAAATGACAGAAGTTATTTTTAAATTTTCAGATTCAGAAGGAAAATGATCACTTTGAACTAAAAGAAAAAGTCATACTTAATTATAAATTAACAGAAATGTAATCCTATCTCCCAAGTAGGTTCCCTACATACTGATAGATTTCTAAACGGTGAATTAATTTTGCAGCATTAATGTCACAGAAAATCTTCAGAAGTTTATAAAAGAAGCAAAGTTTTCACACCACATGCTAGGTACAAATTTTCAAGACTGAACAAGTAAGTACCTTGGCTCAGATTCAATAGCTTTGACTGTTTCTTACTAGGAGACTTGATATTTTATGTAGTTCACTTCAGGGTTTCCTGTGTTTTGTTTTTCTTAATCTAAAGCAGAATATTTCTGTACAGTAAGAATACAGTAATTTAGAACCTTTTAAGGATAAACTTAGAAAAGGTGACAAGCTTGCTGTAGTTGATTTTTCCCCACAGCATTTAAATTACAGATCTTTAATTTACAAATCTACATATAGAACTGAATATTTAACACAGAAAACCTTAGACTTTACTTCAATTTAAGTCATTCACAATTTTTTGCTTTGTATAAAATTTGTATGACTGGAAACCAAGGCAAATTAAAAATTTAATACATTGCCTTAAAACATACATAACAAGGTTTTGTACCTTAAACCATACATTGTAAAATACAAGCACTATGAAAATGTGACTAATGATCCAGTCCTTTAACCAAATATAATAGGAGTATTGAGAAGCTTTATCACTTTGTGGAATAGCTTTCTTCTCACTCAAATCTACATAACATACAATATTACTCTGTGATACAGCTTATTCATAAGAAAGGGATCTTTAAAAAGTTGATTGTAGAGAATTTTAATTTTTAAGTTTTACACCTACCAAAATGTTTTCTTCAAAAACTAATTTCACCTTTTTACTTTTCCTTAATTCCTAAATTAAAAAAAAAACCCAAAAAACTTCACATTATAACATCAGTGTCTTCAGTGTCTAAGACTTCATGGGTCATCGTACAAAAAAGACATCTGTTACACCTGCTTCGCCCCCACTGTAAGGCTTGCCTTACTCTTGACCTTTCCCACACCATGTAACTGGGCATAAATGGAATCAGAACACACGAAGACTTGGTGAACTAGACGGTTAGAACAAATGGGTAGGAGAGTATTAGCTATTAGCTTGTGTTTGAAGTAAGATTGGAAGAAGGTTGATAGTTGAGATCCATGTACAACTCACTTGAAGCAAAAAGGGCAGGCAACAAAAGGTACTCTGTGAAGTTCAAGATTTTAGTGTGACACATTAAAAAAAAACTCATGAGTTTAGAAGTTCAATTCTGTAAAAATTCTAATTGTTATACATAATTATGTCAAATAAAACTGATGGGGGAACAACCATGGAAATAAAACATTTTCTTCCTCACTTTTAAGAGAATCATTTATTTAAGTTATATGTGTTTAATTTGGGGAGCACTTTAACAAAGGACAAACTGCAGAGAATTTATGAATCAACTGATGTATGTGTGTCTAGACCTATGTAATCAATGGAGGCATGTTTTTAACTAGTAAGTAGGCACATAAAATAAAAACATAAAGGGAAGCTGGATAGAGGTCACTGCAGCTAGACTCTGTTCACGGGCTATAAACAGAACTCCTCCTTGATGTTAATCTGGATATCAGCATTTAATTCTGGTTTTCTGCATGTTGTTAAAGGCAGTAGGTCGTTTCTCATTTGGTACAAGTCTGAAGGAAAATCACATACTCAAGCACAGACACAATTCTACTTTCCTTCTACTTTTGTGAGGGGTAAAAGTTGGCAAAAAATAGCTTAGATTCTAAAGCCCGTCAGCTCTTTCTGTCTTCTCTGGGATGGAGGGGTACCAGCTCCTAGATTCTCGCAGGAATGCTATTATCTGGAGCCCTCCACAAGGATACTTCTTGAAGCCAAGCAGAGCCAGTGTCGTGCTGAAGACTGTGTGGGCCCTGCTCTCACATTATTAGGCACTACTGAGTGAAATGAAAGATGAAAGTTATTCTCATAAGCAATCATTAGAGTAGTTATTAAGTACATTTTTCTAATTTCTCTTAAGCAGGTACCAAGGGCTGTGTATACATTAAATAAAACTGAGTATTAAGAACATGTATTTCTATGTAAATATCATCAATAGCATTTTAATAGAGCTATAAACCATGAAGAAAATGAAGCAGAAATGAGAATATTCTGTAATAAACAATATTTTAGACCATGAGAATTCAAAGTATGAAAAAATGGACATATATAGTCAGCTAGTGCTAATTATCAAGTTAAAATATTTTGTGTGTTTTATGACTTGATGTGTAGAGATGGGTCTTTATTCTGACCTGGTATTTTCACATATTTAATAATATAGAATTAAAGATAGTATTTTAAATACTTGAATTTAACTTGCCCTTGAAATTAGCACCACACTGGATGTTTCCAAACTGACAAACATGATCAGTACTTCTATCCAATACAATTTACTTTGTGAAGATGCTTACTCTTCAGGCTTTGTTCTGACTCTTTTTGTCTCAATCATACCTAAACCAATCCAAAAGAGTCAACAGAGAAATAGAACAGTGATGTTGAACGTGAAATCATATGATTTAAATAAAATCTACTTACAGCTTTAAAACTGGGTTAGCAGTCTCTGGTTGAATATAAAAGATATAAGAAGATATGCATTTACACTGCTTACTCCCAAAATATGACTGAAAAAAGCATATAAGAAGTAAATGTCCCCAGAAACAAAGAACAGGAAAAAAGTGACAATAGAAAAAAGATTTCAACAACATTTGGATGGACAAGCAATAACTGATGTAGGCTTCAGCTTTCTCTGCTGGGTCTTCAACAGGAGGAACCCAGTAAAAAGACAATTCACTAGTATTATACCCTGGAAGTCAGGAATTTGAGACAGCAGGCACCTCTGAAGGCAGGCTTGCAGAGTGGATGAAAATGGAATAATTGGCTGAATGTCCGTATGGAGTAATAATTAGACTACCCAGATCTTCTGTCCTGCCTAGTCATGTAGTTTACATGATGGCCCTTCCCCAACTCTGGCATAATCCAGAAGAACTAATGTTAAACCAGAGAATACTGGTCTTGGGAATCCTAACAAAAGAAGGTGATGATGAAGAGCTGGAAACGAGAGGGGGTGTGTGTGTGGGAGGGGGAGCGGTAATACACAGACTCGATTTAAGTTATTGCCTGATCGATGACTGCTGCTGAGTCTCTGAGTCTCCTTCCCCAATCAGCTCCTACAACACTGACTGTCAGACTTACACACCACAGATAAGAAAATGAACAGTCCCCTCTGGAGAAAACGAGAGGCTCAACAACCGGAAGACACTGATGTTTAGAGGTTCCTCCAAGAATGCTGCCAGGTCTCTATACATTATAAAAGGCCCACCAACCAATAAGCTCCAGCCACTTGCACAAAATTTCCTACTACCCTTTTGAATATAAACAGATACTCAAAGACCATGAGACATTTGAGAACAATTTTAATATGTGATTAAAGCAAAAAGGAGGCAAGGGGGATGCTAAATAAGCAATTCGAGGTTCCAGTTAAAATTTAAAAGATATTAATATCCTTAGAAATAAAAAGGTATTACAAGTCTATGACACATGAACGCTATGAAAATGGAACATTAAAAAAAGTTTTAAAAATAGAAAAATAAGTCGATACAAAAATGTCCATACAAGGATTAAAAGAAAATTAAGAGAAAAGTCAAGAATATAGTATAAAGCAAATAGCAAAGAGGAAATAAAATATTAAAGAATCATTCAAAGAAATCAAATACCTCACTAGAGTTTCTGAAAAAGAAGACAGATTTTTACGAAAGACAATATAAACCTACAGATAAAATTAGCAGATTGAGCACATCTACTTACTTTTGTCCCTTCTCTCCAATCCACACCTAAACGACAGTAAAGCATTTCTTCTCTTTTTAAGTACATAAATAGAGTGACTGACAGAAAAGTGGTCAATGACTAAACAGAATGAGGAAGCTCAATCAGAAAGCCAGGACACAATCTGCTTTTACTGCAGAACCGCCAGAAAGCATAAGAAACTGGTCAAATTGAGGCAAAAGTCTGAGTCTGTCTCTTGTCGGTGATATTAGGAGAAAAAGCACCACTAAAAATAATTACTTTACATAAAAGTTAAAACTCTCTCCACCGGAAAGCAGTGTGGAGATTCAGCTTTGGAGAGAGTGAGACGGGATCTCGGGCCTCCCCAGACGGTTCAACACTTGCTCAGAGCTTCTTTTCAGTCTCTTAGTGCCTACACTCAAATATGAACAGGCCAGTATCACCAGCTCTCTCTAAGAAAAGTCTTTAACATGAAAGACAGCAACCAAACCAAACAAAACCAACTTGGAGTAAAAAGATACTTGGCATAAAGAAAACCGTTACATAATCTAAAAGTGTCTCAAATAGACACAAGACAATATAATCACAAAACAAGTAGGATTACATAAAGGTGGGAGAAGAAACAGAAAAATTAGCTCTTAAAAATAAAAAATTATAGCAGAAATGAAATACTCAACTAAAGGGTTGGGAAGATTGAGAAAACCTACCAGAAAATTAAAAAATCTAAGTATAAACATATACATGAAAGATGAGAGTCTTAGAGAACCAGTCTAGGAAATCCAGTATCTGAACAAAAAAGCAATGCAGAAACAGAAAAATGGAAAAAAGAAAATCACAAATAATTACAGAAAAATGTCTAGAAGTTAAGACCACAAGTTTCCAAACTGGGTGAAGTCCTAGCACAACAAATGAAAACAGATTCGCAACCAGGAACATTATAATAAATTTTAACACAGTGAGTGGCTAAAAAAAAAGATAGTAACAATTCACAGAAGAAAAATATGGGACACAAAAAAATCAGAAATCGAATTGGCAAATTGGAATTCTTTTTTTTTTTAATCTTTTTTTAAACATTTTATTTATTCATTTTAGAAAGGAGAGAGAGAGGGAGAGACAGAGAGAGAGAAGGGGGGAGGAGCAGGAAGCATCAACTCCCATATGTGCCTTGAGCAGGCAAGCCCAGGGTTTCGAACCAGTGACCTCAGCATTTCCAGGTTGACGCTTTATCCACTGCGCCACCACAGGTCAGGCGCAAATTGGAATTCTTAAAGAACAAGAATGGAACTTCAAAGACCAAATAAATCTGACAAACTATTTTTATTTAAAACTTAAATTAATATTCAGGAGAAACAAGAGATAATTTGATCCAAAAAGAGGCACAGGGAATTCTTAGAAAGACAGTGAAGAAAATTCTAGGATTAAGAGCTATGTAGGATGTTTAGAGAAGTGAGGGCTCTAAATATTTAAATATTCTCTCTAAGAGGATATTTCCACTGGAAAAAAAAATAGAAATGATGTATCAGAACTACTGAAGTTTAGAAATCTGTAGAAGAGTTTAGCTTTTACAAAACAAGAGTAAAAAATTGTTCAAAAGAGGTAATAAGACACTATAATGCTCAGCTATAAATATTTTTATAGGTATAACTAAACCCAACTACTGATTTAATTTTAAAAGTCTCTTTACTTTCTTGAAATGGAAGAAAAAGAAAGAAGGCAAAAGGTGCAATAATATCTAAAGTTAAAGAAATGCCATTAATTAACATTTAAACATATGGAAGAAATAAAAAGAGGTAAAAGTAGCTCCTCTGTAATATAACATGAGACTCAGGAAAGAAAAGGCAGAAAACTGGCAACTTTCCTTGTATTTTAGTTTTTAAACTATTTTGAAAATTTAGTAGTTTAAAACTAATTTAAAACAAAGTAGTTTTAAACTACTTTGAAAATTTTCAATTAAATAAAAAAGATTTCAACAAAGAAAAATTCTCTAATGATCTAAAATCCTTTTTCAACTCAGAGATGGGATCTGATGGTGTTACCTGAAGAAGGAAAAGAAATTCATAAATTATACTGATGTTTTGAAGGATACACTGCGAAAGACAAAACAAGCAGGCACCAAACTAAGCTGATATTCATTTCCTGTGTGGGCTTCATAAAGCTGTAGTAGACTTCAGTCACTAGGTACACAACTGTAGCAGCCACTGTGAAATCCACCAGCCACTGGTATTCTGGAAAGTAATGTAATGCTGAAAAATAAAGGGTAAAAAAAAAAAAGATTTAAACTTTCATAAACAGCATAGAAGGGTTTATCTATTATTAACTATAAACATGCTAGACTTAATCTGATGATTTACAAAGCAAAAATTACAAATATGAGAATCTAAAAATGCAGGAAACATATCAAGAATGCTGGCATCCAAAACTAAATTTTAATACCACATAAATTAAAAAATTAAAATAAACCTGAAATAATTACCAACAATTATTTAAATTGTTAAAAATATGATTGTAAAATGAGTTGGTATCATCTTAGCTTATTACCTATTCTTTAGAGAAAATATAATTCAATACATTTTTATAGAATCTGAGCTATAC